>NW_012137080.1:1797214-1799856 GCF_000956105.1 Propithecus coquereli | reverse complement strand
GTACAGTTCTACACAAATGTAAATTGCTCTTATTGCTGTTGCTGTTGTCATGAATAATGTAGCAGAAAGAGCTCTGAGCCCGGAGTAAAGTGACCTGAGTCCTAATCACAGCTCCGCTCTTAAACTGATCAAGTCACTTCCTCAGAGTACAGAAGAGAGTACACAGTGACAAAGTGAAAGACCCAATATTTGGGGGTGTTTCTATAGGCTCTGTGGGGCTCTGCTAGAAGGGCCGTGGTTGTGTGGAGTTATCACACAATACTCCGACACCTTTTCTCTGGTTTTACACTGGAGTCTTTTCATTTCTTCCTATGCGCTGATAATAATGTCAAGATTCAAAACTGTGTCACAAATACAGCTTAGGATCACTGGTTAAGCCATGGGGAGAAGAAGGGAGCAAATGAGAAACTTAAAATGCAGAAATTAAACTCCAGATCACGAATTCAGTACCTTTAACTTCTAAGAAATGTAAGGGTATGAATGTTTTCAGAGATTCCTCTCAACAGTGATACTGACGATAGACACTGGAAAACTAATCAAAGCCAGTGTGACAATCGAAAAATAAAACTTGGTTTAATTTTGCATAAATAATAATTATTTATGTAAAAATATAATCACTTGTGCCTAACTTGTGCATATATGATACACATATATTCATATAATGTATTCTATATATGTTGGTATCTGAACAAAGATGTATATGTATACATGCATGTGTGTGTATATATATGTAGAGACAGACAGAGACAGAGATAGCGCACGCAACTAGTTGCCTACTAGTTACCAATAGCCTTCTTTGCTAAAATAATGTGGATTTTGTCAGGATTAGCACTATGTCCAACTGAAAAACAACATTTGCAGCATTACTTGCAGATAGGACCGGCTCTCTATCTAACTGCTGACCTAGGAAATGCAAGCAGAGGTTATGGGATGGAGCTTTCAGGGAAGTACACTCAAAGCAGGACTGGGTGGGTCTGCAAGCCCAATTTGCCTGCTGCCTTCCCACTTCCCTGTGCCTGGAGCACGGATGCTGTACGCATAGACAATCAGCATGCTTGTGATGTCAAAGTGAGAAATCCACGCCAAGGAGGGCTGAGGGAAAAGGCAGAGAGAGGCCAGGTCTCTGCTCTTACCAAGATTTGCCAAATCAGCTTTGGATTACCTGTCTCAATAGTCCTCATAATATGAGAAAAATAAAACCTTTCGTTTCTTTTTAAGCCACTGTTTAGGAGTCTCGGTCTCAGCAGTCAAATATAATCCCTAATTGATGCAAGAGGAACATCGATCCTCACTCTCAAGGCATTTGTAGTTTTACTGACAAGACAAGGTAGCCTTTTATGTTTGACCTGATTGAAAAACATGAACTTGTATATGATTGAGTGCTTATACAAATAGTGCAACCTCTAAATGCTGCAGTAGTTCAAAAGAGAGAAAGGAGAGTATGGACTAGAGTTTTTGAAAACCATTTTCACGATGTGGGAGGGACTTGAGCTGGTGGTCCTGAAGCTTGGGGAGACAGTAATAACTAGACAGCTAGGGAGCTCTTGCTATTAATATCCAGGGAAGGAAAACAGCAGGAATTCAGTCACAAAGGGGGAAAAAACGTAATTTGTTGACTGGCTGAACCAGGAGGAGGGATCCAGACTACGGGGTAGCTGAAGATAGGTTTGAATGGGCGGTATGAGACTAGGTGACAGTAGCCTTGCAAATCCAGCTAAGGAATTTGGATTTATGGTCAGTGAGTCCCATAATTGGTTTGTCATCAATTCTTCATGTCTTTTTCTGGCCCCTTGGCTACCGTCTAGTCTCATGTTTTTAATTGCCAATAAGATAGTTCCACCAGACAACCCAACTGATCCCAGATTGAATCTGTCTAAAAACAGACCTCATCGTTTTCCTTCATCAAGAAATCAGTGGTGCTACTAACCATCCAGGCTTTTAGGATAGAAATTTTGGTGTTATCTTTGACTTATTTTTCCTTCTCCAGTCCCTATATCCAATGCCATCTAGTCTCACCCTTCCTTCCAAATGTCTCTTTAATTCATTTCTCTTTCTACATTTCCACCATCACCACCTATGGTTTTGTTGTAACTCTTTCTCCCACAAGAGCTCCCTAACACATCTCCCCTCCAATAGCCTCTCTCTGTGGTAGTCGTCACTACCAGAAAAATCTTCCTAAATTGCTATTTAAATCGCATTACCCTACCCCTACGCTTCAAGAACCTAAAGTTCTCTACCAGGCTTGTAAGACCCTTCATATTATTGCCGCCCAACCTACCTACCTTATTCCCACCACATAGGAACCTGAAACCAGTGCTGTAGTCATCTGGACCTCTCCAAAGACCCTACCTCACTCTGTACTCATTCCCAGTTCCTACCCACTTACAATATCCACTATTTCCCTTTTTGGTTGTCTAAATACCATTCATTCTTAAGATTCAGCTAACTAACCTCTTTCTCCAGGATTTTTTTGATCAACACTGATCTCACATTTTCTCAACCCTTGTCCCATTTACAGTTTATATTACACAATGTATTATTTCTAATTATTTATGTGTTTCAAGTTTGCCAGCCAGGCAGATTGTAAAAGATTGTAAGGTCCCTGAAAACTTAAACCATTTGACATCAACTCTTGGGGTTGA
>NW_012137080.1:1794075-1797164 GCF_000956105.1 Propithecus coquereli | reverse complement strand
AAGGACAGTTACGTGTTTGTTATGGGCTCTTCCATCTGAAGGGTTTTCCAAGCACTTTGAGGCAGTGAGACACTTCGCTCTGCTGTCCAGCGCAGCCTCCTGGTCTCTTAGCACCACCCCTCCCTCAGCACTCAGCAAATTCCCTCTGGGAAAACTGGATAAGGCACTGGAAGATCCTCTAGACCGCAACCTGTCTGCTTTCTCTTCAGCTTTGTCTTTTCCCAGTAGAGTCCCTCGTCTGGCCAAGCCTGGCTGATCCTCAATCTGTGACCACACTTGAAATTTCCCCCGGGAAATAAAATGGTCAGTGATTTCAGTTTACCTGAGAAGGGAGCTTCCCTCTGGAATTTTAATTTATCTAATACTTTTTGCTTCCTACATCTCCAATGTCCTTAAAAATATAATTTTTGTAACTCATCCCATTTTTCCTAATTATCGCAGCAAAAACCAACAGCCTGCGCAACCCTCTATTCAGAAGCAGAAGTTCTCATTATTCCAAATTAATTCTACAAATAATATTCTACATAGAATAGTCAAGCTTTTCCCAGTATTTTTGCCATTTCATTCTTATTTTACTGACATGATTTTCATGTAGTTCAATTTTTTCGATGTAAATTTACAACCAAGATTTGATTTATTGATCAGCATTTTTGACCATACAAAATTCCATCATTCATATCATCTGCCATTGTGAGTTTTCATCTGTGACCAAGTTTCATTTTACCAATTCAAATTTTGCGTATCTAAACTTTGTCCAAAAGATAACATTCTTCAGTCAAGTTTTAGACTCCAGTACATTTTACCAAGCACAGTTTTAGAGATTATCATTTTTCTTTTATTTTGACTATTTTTACCAGTAATATCCATTACAAACTCAATAAAAGATTGATGAGCTGTACATAAGTCTTATCTAATCTCTAAAAGAACTATGTGTGATTCTCCTCTGATAATCCAGAATTTTTTAGTCTCTATTGGCCTATTCTGTGTGAATTGTGAATTGGTCTGCTGCATTTTTGACGAATTTCTCCCACAAGACTCTAATTCATATAGTAATAACGTCTAGTGTTGGCAGTGCAAAGAGAAAAATGATGAAATGGAAGGGGTAGGCTTGTCAAGGTAAGATCAACATGCCTTGCATCACGACTAGAACACAAAGACCTTGGTGAGTGCAACAGTTCTAAGAACTGGGGTTTGACCCTATGTCAATTTGCCGTGTCCTTGCTGCTGTCTGTGCCTCCTCTCTCAGGAAAAAGCTTCCTCTGCTTGGTCACAGTGGTTCTACTCACAGCCTCGTATCTCTCAGAGTCATGACCTTTCAGCCTCAGGTTCTTCCATTAACCCCCTCATCATTTTTGGTATTATGTCTGAGTTTAAGTTCCTGAGAGAAGGAGCATGCCTAGCCCAGCACAGTTGGAAGGCTACAGGGGCCCTAGTTCAAGGACTGTCGTTCAGGAATCTCTCTAACCTAGTGCTTCTCCAAGTGTAATCAGCTGCTCACCCTCAAATCTGAGTATCGCCTTTCCATATTCCATGGCCCTAGGACTTTCCCTGGACTACCCTTCCTCCCCCAGCCATAAGGAAAGCCAGGCAAGAGGCTGCTAGGACTTCCTGCAGCCCTTTCCTCACCCTATACCATGGGAAAGTCTCCTGGTGTAGCTCACAAAGCTCCTGCATCAGACCAGTGTGGGTTCAAATCCCAGTTCTGCAACCTATAAACTGATCCTGAGTGAGTTCCTAAATCCTCTGAGTTTTAGTTCCCTGATAGTAAAATGAGAAAATTCTATCTGCCTCACAGAAAGAAATGGCATATATAGAGACCCTGGTGCAGAAAAAGGACTCAACAAATATTAGTTCCTTTTCTGAGAGGAAGTCTGGGGCATCACCTTCGTACACGGAGAGGATAGCAGAATTAATAACGTGTGGCCAAAACCAAGCAAAACACATGAGATGAACCCAGGAAGTACATGAATCGATTTGCCAGCAAGAGACATTGTATTTTCCTCTCCCTGCCAAGCATGATTTTCCCTGAGACAGTCCATTTCTTTGGATAACTCTGCAACCACTCCATCCAGATACAGTCTCTCAGGCAGGCGACATATTTACAGTCAAGAAGGCTCACTTCCACTTCAAGTTTCCAGTCCCCTGCTGCTACTTTCTGCAAACTTAATTAATTAGTTGCAACTAACATTTGTTCAATCTCATGCAGCAATGGGAGATTAAAGGAAACGGGCTCTCGTAAATTAAAAACATTTCAAAATATTATCTTCTCCCAAGAAAACATTTCTTTTCTGAAAAAATTAACACTCCATGTGGATAACTTTAAGGTTTCGAAAGAAAACAAACAAGGAAGTTCCAATTAATGCTGATTGCCTCTCACTGTTTCATTGCCATCCATCCCTGCCCCCATTCTTATTATCTGAAGCATTGTCATCCTCTCAGTAGATACACAAGAGGCATTCTACCTACCTCCTCTGCCATGCTTAGGTAATTACATCACATATGGTCCCGGTGTGAAAATGCCTGCCACACACTCCCGCAGTCAGCAGATTAAGATGTGCCTAAACCCTAAGTGGTAACATTGTCTTGGAAAATTATAAGCTCAAATGCCATACTGAAGGCAATGATGTGTTGCAAGACGATACAGTAAATTTTTCTTTCTCTTATGGATTTGGTTGTTTCACTACCAAGACATGATTACATTGGCTAAGATCAAAGAATAGGAAGAGTGGCCAGGAAATGTCTTTATCCCAACAGATTCATCCAAGGAATTCAGATCGGGCCATTCTGATCTGTTGGCCTGGGTAACGGCCACCAGTTGGGTACATGCAATCCATAGGGGAAAGGTCCTCCAATAACCAATGAGTGTGAGAGAACATCCTACTCGCTGCCCTTCCACCAGCTGCCATGAGTTTGTGTAGTGCTTCCTGATCTAAAGGGATCAATGATATGAATGCTATCTACTTGATCTGTAGTGCAAGACTGGTGAGGCGCTCTGTACAGTTCTACACAAATGTAAATTGCTCTTATTGCTGTTGCTGTTGTCATGAATAATGTAGCAGAAAGAGCTCTGAGCCCGGAGTAAAGTGACC
>NW_012137080.1:1728276-1783765 GCF_000956105.1 Propithecus coquereli | reverse complement strand
ATAAAATAATATATTTTGCAATGCTTTTAAAAATCGAACTATTATAGTAAATGCAATATATTGTCATTATGCTTGTTATATCATATCAAGAGTTCCAGGGGATAAAAATTGAAACACTTCCTTTTGATTGGATGCTTGATCAACAAAACGATAGCATATTCTGTGTTAGGAAACCAGAGCATGTGTTATGAGGATACAGAGATGTCTATAGCATGGTCTTTGTCCTTGGAAACTTATAACCTAGCTAAGAAGATAAGATACATATATATACATAGCATAAGAAGATAAGACATATATATATATAAGGCACACATATATAAGGCATATTGATACATGCATATTGATACAAGGAAGCTTATATTAAGAATCAAATAAGTTACTGTAGACAATAAGAGCACTAAGAGTTCAAAGGCAAGAGATTCAAGATAGAGAACCTAGAGGCTTTCTCTCTCATTTTACAGAAGAGATCATTAAGGCCTAGACAGGTGAAGTCATAGAGCTAAATAGTAACAGAAAACATAAGGTCTGCTGGTTACCATTCCAGTGACCTGTCTGTTGCATCAGGTAAAACTCACATTTATAATTGTCAATACCCACAAATTGGATTCCCAAAATCAGTAAAAAAAATGAAAAAAAGTTGCATTCAAACAACTCTATTACAGGGATTTCTTTTGATCTGTATGACATCAAATACCAGATATTAATGATGTTCCACTTTTCAACCAGTGGTTTTGACATTAGAACACATCACCTATATCTAGGTAATAAAATGTGAGGGATTTTTTTTCCCTTTAGGCAATTCATCCCCTTGTCATATTTTAAAGCCCTCAGGTAATAAACCCTAAGACCTACAGGAATCTTTACACCTGTGGAAAAGAGATTTCTAAAACCCCACATCAAATCCACTTTTGATTTTCCCTTGAATTTGTTTCTGTCAATGTTAGGCAGGTAACACATTTCAGCTTTTAAGCCATGAAGTGATCTTTTTTTAGAAAAAAAAAATTGCACTCACAGCTCTAATCTTATATTTCCATGCGTATTGAGTTAAATGTTGTAAAACTATCAATTCTGTCAAAACCTAGCAAAGAGAAAACAAGACACCATGCAATCTTAATGTCCAAACTGACTAGTGATTATCAGAAATTAAATGTGCAGGAATTCCAAATCTTTTTTGATTTGAGATGTCTAGATAACTTTTGTTTTTCCATAATTGTATGAGGTTTCTACATAGTATTTAAGAATCAATTATATTGCAATTGATGTAATTAACTCTAATAATCCATTAAAAGTCAGTAGGAGGGCTATTCAAGTCAATAGAAAAGAAGGAGTATATTATGAAGGTGTTATTAACCTATACAGAATTTTACCAGACATTTTCTTTTCTTACATAATAAATACACAGTGGTTAGAAGCCTGTCATTATAATTTAATGTGAACAATAGTCCATCACTTCTTTTCCTGTGCAACCCTTAACTAATTCCATGTACCATGCACAAGTAAAATGAAACCTTCTCTAATCAGGGTACAGCCATATCAATCATCTATTACTCCGTGATTAAAGAAGAGGTCCTTTCCCAGCTAAGTGGAAGAGAATTGGGTACCAGCAGAAGTTTCAGGCCCACCTTCTCTTTCAGCTGACAAGTCTCAGTTTCTGACGGCTGTCTGTACTTTGCAATTAATCAAAGAATAAACAGCCATCCAGAAAGTTCCATGCAGAATACTCTGGCGACCACTAAATTGCTGCTGAAAGTGTGGCTACATGCTCCCTTGAGCATCAGGTGAACTTTGGAGCATTCTGATCTTTTGAATTGAGTGAGATGCAAACTACTCACCTTCACAGCATTCTACGTGTCTACACCACCTCCTCAGGAGCCTTGTTTGGCTCTAGCTGCGAACCTCCCAGACATCTAAAACAGCCCACAACAGAGCTGGTCTGGTCATCACTGGGACTCCAGGTCACAGAGCAAGTTCGAGGGTCTCAGCTTGTTTCTCATTTCTTCTCCATTATTCCCAGTAAAATGAGATGGGAAGAAAAGTCAGGAGAACGCAGTTTACATCACACATCACCAAACAAACAGACTGTCCTTCTCTGAAAGGACCCTCACCTCTCACCAGTTCCCGGGTATGCTTTTCCAATTCGATAATGGACAAAAAGGTTGTATTCTAACGTTCGCATGAAAGGACACTTCCTTAGTCTCAGCCACTCACCCTACTTCATTAGGAATACAGACTGCATTAGCTTCCGCTGGGTCCACATATGTAGCATGGCACTGCCCCCAGCTATGTGGACAGTAGGCATGATCGGGAATAGCACCGACAGCACAAAGGACAGCTACACCTGACAAAGGTATGGAGCCACAGGTGTTGTGGGGGAAGAAAACACCACACCTGGACTCAGAAGCCATGGGATAGGTACAGGCTCTGCCATAAGCTGGCTATATGATCCAAAGAATGTCACTCCTCTGTCTCCTCCTCTGTACAATGGGCAGAGAAAGAACCCACATCACAGGCCTCTTATTAAATCAGGATGAAATCAGACAAACGTGAAATAAACCTTACAAATCACAAATCACGGCATAGATCTGGGATCGTGTTTATGGTTATGTAGCACTGTTGAAAGTGATGACGAGTTTTCAAAGCCGCGGGGAGAAAGGATAAAGCAGTAATTCTTGAACTGTGGTGCACGCAAGAGTCGTCTCAGGTCTCATTTCGAAGAACACCTGCCTGTTTCCCAGGTGATTCTGATTTAAGCTAATGGCTTCGAGACCCTGGGATAAGGGATTGTCTGAGAATGGATTCCCGTTCATTCATCAGATATTTTAAGTACTAGGAAGCCTTAGAGGATACAAATAATTACAAGATACTGCTCAGATGTCAAGCAACTATGTGTAGAGGGAAGACAAGCTTCTAGAAATAGATAAAATATGAGGTTCTGTGCGTCAAAGCGGAAAAAGCAGCCCTAAGTGACATCTCTTCTGGTTTCCCCCTTCAACCAGAAACTAGAAGAGGCTCCATATTCCCTGGAAGGAAACTCTGGTTCTCTCTTACTCCTGGATAAAGTAACATCGTCGGTGCCCTCCGAGGCATGAACCTTACTCCTAGGCCCCAAGAGTCGATGTGAGGCAGAGAAGTCTCGGCCAGGAATCAGGGAGGGAGTCTGTATCCCATCACCTCTCCTGGAAAACCAGACCTGACCGTGAAGGGACATCTCTTGCCTGACCGTGGAGGGACATCATCTCTCACTCAAAAGGTTCATCTCCAATATTGAACAAAGAACCCTTTTCATTCTGGAGAACTCCTGTTTCATGTGCTACCGGTAAAGCCTGAACAAACCAACCACGGGCATGGGCAGCCGCAGAGACTAGAATATGAGACTTACCCTCTGAAAGTTCCCCTTTGAATCTCCTCCCTAAGGCCAGTCCCCAAGAGAGCATTTGGGCACAGCAAAGCAGTGGCTTCAAAGTCACAGTAACTTTCTGTGTGCCTGGGAGGAGATAGAGAATGTCCCCTTCCTTTTTACTGAAACTCCCACTGTCCCTTTGTACGGGTCCCAAGAACACAGAGAAAAGAGACCTGGTCCAAGAGTCAAGAGGCCTGGGTTGGCGTTCTGCCCCTGCCAGTAGCAAGCTAGGAAACCATCTCTCTTCTCTTTGGCCACATCCGTTTCCAAAGAGGAAAATTTAGGAGACTGACATCTACCCGAGCTACTTCACAGGGTTCACAGGAAGGCTAGATGAAAAACTCCTTTGAAAAAGTAAAAAGGTGTCCCTGGAATATAAGAAATTAATATTACACCCCAAAGTCCAATTTTCAACCTTCGAATTATCCAATTTGATTACAAACATTGTCCCCCAATTCACTAGATAACTTTCCATCAGCTGCTTTGCTTTGAAAGTAGAGGCTGGTCCTCTGATATGTCCCCACCTCTGATTCCTTTGCAGATAAAGACCTGCAAGACTCGGTTCCTGGGCCTATTGAATCCTCTCTGCCTCTGGCAGGTGTGCTGTGGCTCCCCAGGCCTACAGAAGCTTGAAATGCCCCTGCTCTGCCCGGGACTCTCCCGCCCCCAGCCTCAACCTGCCCACACAGATCTGGAGGTACCCAAGAACATCTGATCCCGATTGCATTCATGTGACACCTTTGTTCAGCGCTAAATTCACTTGAGAGGGGAAAAAAAAACACCTCAACCAGGAAATACATCTTTTACAGCCATTTCATCCTCCCCTCACGTGGCGCTGGAATCTCGCTTTAAAGAACATTCTTGTGGCATTTCCAGTTCTTTTCCTTTTAGGACTGCAAACAGGACTAGCCCATCCAAGGGGAAACTACTCCCCAGCAGAGCAGTTCTTCAAAGGGGACTTCTTCGGGCAGGAAAAGGGAACGTCTGATACTGGAGCTGAATAAACAGACTCGTGGAGCTGAGTGCCAGATTGGAAAACCAGGCCCCTGACCGTGCAGCCGCCAGCCACGCCGCCTGTGCGCTGCGTCCCTCTCCTCCCTGACCCTCTGTCTCTCTCTCTTTGGCTTCCATTCTGTCACCCTCTTCACCAAATGCCTTCATGTGCCTGGGTATATAACAGTTGTTTGTATTATCATTAACCTAATAACCTAATAGGCTCTACAGGTTCCAAAGCCCACTTTTTTTTCTTTTTTTTATTTCGTTTCAAAATTTTACGGGGTACATATGTTTTGGTGACATAATTTGCTTTTGTATAGTTTAAGTCGAAGCTGTAAGTGTGCCCTTCAGCCAGGTAGTGGGCATTGTACCCGTTAGGTGTGAATTTACCCATCCCTTCCTTTCCCCTCCCACTACTTGATTTCCCTTGAATTTTACTTCCAAATGTGCACATAAGTGTTGTCGATTCGTTCTAATTTAGTACTGGGTACGTGTGGTGTTTGTTTTTCCATTTGTGCGACACTTTCGCTAAGAAGAATGGCCTCCACTTCGATCCGGGTTGTTACATGAGATACTAGATTTCCATTTTTTTTTATGGCTGAGTAGTGCTCCATGGTATACATATACCATAATTATTAATCCACTCATGTATTGACGGGCATTTGGGTTAATTCCACATCTTTGTGATTGTGAATTGTGCTGCTATAAACATTCAAGTGCAAGTGTCTTTTTTATAAAATGTATTTTTTTTCTTTGGGTAGACACCTAGTAGCGGGATTGCTGGATCAAATGGTAGGTCTACTTTCAGTTCTTCGGGTATCTCCATACTACAAAGCCCACTTGTGAATCACAGATTGGTTCCATCCTCCCCACTCACGCCGCTCTCTTTGTCTCTCAACGTTCACATGTCCCCACAGCCACAAACCTTCCTCAGAAAGCAGCTCCTTTTAAAAGCAGAACAGATGATTCAAACATACGATGTTGCAAGCCCTGGATGGGTGGCTGATAGAATCCTAGAGTTTGATGGAACCTCCAAAGGTCATTTTTTTTCCCCCAGGAAAAACTGTAAATTTACTCTCTCAGAAAGATAATTGTCTACCCTGCACTTTTTGAAAGAGTCCAGTCCCATTTAAAACTCAGTTCAGTGGCTCACGCTCTATAGTAGAAGTACTTCCAAACAACTAACCTAAATGTTTGCTCTCATTAGTTTTTCTACCTGAATAGCTGGTCATACACAAAATTACAAACCACAGGTCATAGCAGGGTTTAGGCTCAGAAACTGGAATTCATCTTTCACATACTGGAAAATTTGGGGTTTTCTCTTAAATTTTAAACAATTATACCGGTAAATGTTGTAGTCATTCAGTATGTATATATCCATACACAGGCACATGGACGAAGACAAATTTCTATCAATTTCCCACCTCACAACTTCAATCCCATCAGGATTTTTTTTTTCCAAATATCCAAAACTTAGGCAGAGGGTCTCACTCTCACCACTCTGTTCTTAATGGCTAAACTTTTTTTTTTTTTTAGATATTTCTTTGAGGAATAACCTTGCATGATAAATGTCCTTGGAAAACATTTATAAAATTCTCTAGGAACTGATTTAAAAATAAGAGATCGGCTCAGGAATTTACTTAGCTTCTGTCCGTAACTGGCTGCTGGCTCATTCATTATCGTACTTTGTGACTATCCCGTATAAAATACGTCTTTAACTGGATCTACAAACCTTACGTTCCAACAGAAACAATAATAACAAAGAGTCAAAATAAAGAGAATGATTAAGTAAATATCTGGCCAGTAAGGATCTCCTAGAGATAAAGAATTTTTAATTTTTTCCCAATAATAAGTGTTTAAACTCAACTATTCAGTCATAGCCCACGTTCCCATCAATATCTATGAATAAAAAGTTATCTTTTAAAAGACCATTTGAGCCCCACACTATGAGTCACATTTTCAGAATGTCCATTCTGAATATTTGTCAGTAATTGCTATGGAGCAATCACAAGGACAATTCAATAGTCCTTGTGGTCATTAACCACCACAACCGACAGACGTCAAGATTAACCATGAATAATAAATTTATTTTAATATTTTCTTAGAGCTGTGAGTGTCTATTTTGGGGGGAAAAAGGAAAACAATTCTAATTCAGCCACCCAGATGCTGTCTGACAAATGATACCTAAATATTTAGTAATATCTCATCAACAAATAGATTTTTCGTTATTTAACTGATTTTTATACAGGCACCACCATCAATTAATTGCCTGTCAAATTAAGAAGAATAAAGATCAGTGACTATTTTTAACCAGTAGGGCTCTAAAAGGCACCTCCTGTCCATTTGACGTGTATAGATTAGGTTCTCCGTTGTGCAACCATTGGCACAAACATCACCTTAGACATGCAAAAGAGACAAGGTGGGACATTCATTTCAGTTACCTTTGCCCGGGCTTTATTTGTTCTGCAGATAAAACACTTTTGACTTCTTTACCCAACCAGTCATCTTGCACAAACAGTAAACTCCCTCAAAACTTTCTGTTCCCATGGGACCCTTGAGAAAACAAAATGAAAAAAAAAAGCATGATTAATATCTACTTTCTTCGGTCAACATCCTAATATTGAGCAATTTCTTGACATCTTAAAAGGGACTGTCCTGGCGTCAGACTGAGAGTTAGTGAACTCTCCATTGATCAAATAACTGGAACCAGTAATAACCGGAGTCGGAATTCTGAGGTTGCAAACACTTGTTCTGTAACCATTTCCCATTCCTCCCCATAGCATCACGAGGCCCTTATCCACATTCACCCTTTGTAAGCAGAGGTTTCTAAATTTTTAGATAACATCCCTCTATTGATAAAAACAAACTTTTGAGCACATCCAACCTGTGTATTTTTATTTATATACTACGTTTCTATTACTCTAGTGTGTGTGTGTGTGTGTGTGTGTGTGTGTGTGTGTGTCAAAAACATATGCACCAAAAACTCTTAAGATGAAATAAAAAATTTAAATTAATGGGATTAATATTTTCTTTCTGCACATCAATGGATCATTTTGGATTCTCCGTGGAGCGCAAATACCCTACTTCCAAATCCACTGCTTTAAGGCTACAGCGATCTGTCATTCTCCCAAACTCAATCACTACTTCGCTCCAATCAGAACCTGTTTTCAAGAATAGATCTGCTATCGATCATTACCATCTTCGGTGAATAAGGGCCCATCATTATATTAATACTTCCAGCAGTGTTTACATTTTAAATATATGTCTAATTATGAGAAGACAGCTTTATTTTGTGTTAATGTAATATCAGAGATGTCACAATAAATCCTGGTATTTGGAGGACTGAAAATTTCTCTTAGTGGCCCTGGTCTCAGACAAGGTGGGAAGCTCCTCATTGATTACATAGGCAGTGGCTGCACCAAAATTTGTAAATAAAAGGTTTTAGGGACAGCGAATTGGTTAGCAAAGGGAAGCGTAGGGATGACACATTGGCTAGGAAATTTTCCCGAGGCCAACCCAAGTTTCTGCTTAAATTGTATGTTCATTTAAGGAGTCAGAAGGCGGGGGGCGGGGGAGGGGGCAAGAGGAAATACTAATAGACATTATAGAGGAAGAACCGAAGTCCTCCAAGCCACCCGATGGCTCCTTCACCAACAATAAAAACTGGATAAACTCCCACAAGGGCAATATGGAAATTCAAAGGCCTTGTAGCTTCAAGTTGAGGAGTTAGACAAAGACTTCCATAATTCAAGAAAAAAATCATTTTTGCCCCCAATACTTGCATAGCTTAAGTACTTAATGTTTGTCATAAACGTATGAAAAGAATTTTCCCAGAGAAAAAGGTGAGCAATACTCTAGAATTGTTTTTATTTTTGTGAATATGAAGTTGAGGTTTCTTTTAAAAAAAAAAAGGCTGAAATTATCCATTACCCATATGTATTGATCCAATTCACCATGTAACAGCAAAATAGTCTATTTAACTTTAACCTAACAAAAGGAAAATAGAGACTGGAGAGAGGTGATCAGCTATTGAGAAGTGTCTCTTGCGTATGTGTGTGTACATACACTACACATACACACATACATATTTGTGTGTATAGAGAAGCTCCTGCAATTCAGCTTACCATCTCGTTGGGCAAATCAGGTGCCCATGAAAAATTATAACATAATATATCATCAGGCAAAAAAAAAATAACATGCCATAAAACATACCAAACAAGTACATGCTAGCAGAATGAAGAGTAGGATATAATCAAAATCTGATTATTATGAATTTCCAGAAACAGTAAGGACAGGCATTTCAGATAAATAGATTGGCTTGAGAAATGGAGGGAAGTTTAATTTAGCAAATCATACCCAGGGGACACAAGAAGCACTAACATAAGAAAAGGACCCATATTGATGAAGTGTGAGACATGAAGTTAAAGTTAGTGAATTGATAGAGGACAATTGATATGACAAGCCAAAATTTGGTTTTACTTAAAACATCCAGGTAAATAAAACAACGTGTGTGTTGTTGCTGTTTTACTTAAAATATCCCCTATAAGGTCTTTTCATGCTATGTGAGACAACACAGATATTTAGATACAACATCAGAAGGCACAACATGATACTAGTTTCATGGCAGGGAACTTGACCTGTGTGCCCAGGAATTCTGTCTGCTCTTGGACCTTTCCAAGCTTTGACCTTTGCTTCTGAAATGTCAAGGTATCTCTTGTGTCATCATGAACCGCCTCCCCCAGCCCCTCAGAGCTGTACCACTGAATGAACATAAACTATGCCAAAACCGATAAGACCTGAGAATTGCTGACCACCACCAATTCTTCTGTCAACATTCCTGTCCTGAAATCTCCTTTTACTTTAACAAACTATATCACCTTCCTTTAATGGCACAAGGGAGAAGAAAACGAAGGCAACTGATCAATTGCTTCTCTCCAAAAGATAATTCTCAGGAGGGAAACTGAAACCACATGTCTAGTTTACCCTGCGTTGTCTGCGGTCACCGTCTTGCTTTGTAATTGCCACAGGTGGGTCCACCTGCACACCATCAAAACTGCTAAAAAGAATGGAAGCTCTTCGGGGCAAAATCTGACTTTTCAACTTCTTTTATATTCCCTTCTATGAGTGAAAGATGCTAGTTTCAGCCTACATGCACAGCAGGAACTCACCAGGCTTGTTAAGCAACAGATGAATACCCGTTTTGCTCAGACTATGTTTTAAAGAATGCATTTTGAAAAGAATGCGTAGATGAATCAGTTCATCAAGGTGATCAGCAAGCTAAGGATCAGACACAAATTTCATTCATTCTGGTTATTAAGAAAGTCAAAATGACAAGACCACAAATTATCAGAATAGATGTTTTGCTTCTTTCATAACCAAATAGATACTATATTGAGATTTATTGCTCAGCAGTTGATTGTGAAAACTGTCATGTCATACTAAAGCTAATTAAGCTAGATTTTAATTTCCATGAGGGCAGGGACTATGACTATTATGTCAACATGTTGCCCCAGCACCTAGCATAGTACCTGCCACATAGTAGGTGCTTACTGGAGTTTCTCATTAAGATGATTGCATCGATTCTTCCCTTCCTTAAATGCACAAACCGTTCTCCTCTTGTGAGGTAGAATCTATTTCTTCAACTCCTGGAATCTGGGTTCGCCGGTGACTGCTTTGGCAAACAGAAGATGGAAGAAGAGACCTGCATGACTTCCAAGGCCAGGTTTAAGAACCTTTGCAAATTCCATCTGGAGTTTTTAGGACACTTGCTTTGAGGATGTCAGTCACAATGTAAGAAGTCTGACTACCAAGAGGCCAACAGGCTCTGGGAAAGCCCAAGCTAATCAAGCGGAGAGAAAGAGAGAGATTCCTGACTAGCCCAGCGCCAGACATATAAGGGAAGAAGCCATCAGATGGTTTCAGCCTCAGCTGCAACCTGACTGCAACCGTATGAGATTCAGCAAGCAAGAACTGCCCAGCTGAGCCCACCAACCCCAAGAACCATGAGTGATAGTAGGAAATTGTTTCATTAAGTCACTAGATTTAGGGTAGCTTATTACACACGGCAATAGATAACTGGAACAGTGTTTGGTGTTTATTGAATAAGTAAATGGATTAATAAAAGAAGCCACTTAGAGTAAAGGGTTCCCAAATGAACCTGATGAAATCCATTAAGTAAATTATTTAGGTGATGTCAACAACAGTAAAGACTATCAGAAAATTGGACAACTCTGTGGGTAATTAAGGCCAAGAGGAAACCTGCTACAGAATAGAGAAAGTAATTTTTTGAGAGTGGAATTTTCCAAATTCACTAACCATCTTGACCGTAGTCATTAGATGATTGCTCAATGCCCTACTTCCCTTTCCACAAAGTAAACTCATGATTGTGTTTCAGCCATGATCCCAGGTACAACATAGGAGAAAACATTAACCAAGAAGAAATATGGGTAACCAGGGAAAATAGACTTCGTGTAGCCTGAATTTTCTATGAAGACTCTAACTCTCCTCTATGCTTTTCATTTTGTAAAACAGACTTTGGTCCAGGTAACACTGTGTAAAACAACTAAATATAGCCAAAGTTCAGGGTGGGTGGGAATGGAAAAGGGAGGCTAAATGCTGGGCGCTGGCAGTTATTACGTCATCACATCCCCCATAACTGTGCTGTTATGCACACAGCACTCTTCAGCTGGATATGGTCACCACTTCACAATGATAAGAAGATTAATTAATGACATGATCCAAATCTTTCATTTCTTTGATGATTGCAAATCAGTCTGAGTCACTCTACCATCATTCTTACTACAGACACAATAGCTTTACTCGTTTTGGGTAAGGAAAATAAATATCAAGAGGATGTATTTAATCTTCCTCAGAGTTTTAACTTTGTGCCTTTTCAGATGCAATCACAGCAGGATCTGGCCCTCCCTTTCCTGAGCATCTACTTCTTGTGGCAGAACAGGTCCTTCCTAGTGCACAAACCCCTCCACCTCCTCTTGATTACAGAATATTCCCCACCCCGCCCCAACGTGGACCCCAAAACCCCCCATTCCCAAAGAGATCCCAACTTTGTCAGAGTGCGAAGGTTGTGTTCAGAACCAAATGAATAAAATAGAGAAATGCTCTAATTCTATACAACCAATATGATAACATAGTTTAAAGCAAAAAATATACATATGACTGGCAGTCCTCATGGATCCAATAAACCAGAGTATCATCAAATCCTCCTCCTTTTGGCTGTGCAGACAGGACCCAGAGCTCAAGCTCAAGGTCAGTTATTGGGCAAGCAGCTCCTCATGGTCACTCTGAACTCTGGAAAGAAAATGGCTTTGGCTGGGGCAGAATCTAGGGCAGTCATTAAGGAGAATTATCAGATTCCATGGACAGAAAATCTTGAAATCTAACTTCAACACATGGGGACATCTTTCTTATTTCCTATTACTCTGTAGTCATTCTATTCAAATTGATTAGAACGATTTATTATCTGGTATTGTCTGACACTGGGGATACAGAATTGAGTAAGAACTATCCTCAAGGAGCTTTCCAGAGAAGAGGGGTGATGGAAATATGACCATTTAACTTTCCTATGGGAAGGAAGGACCTCTTGTGCCAGACATGTGTTTGTTGAAACTCTGTAAGTACTATGTCTGCTCTTTTAAGCTCCTCCCATACCACAAGGGCTAAAAGCCTGGAAAGTACATTTCTCAGGCTTTCTTGCCAGTAGGGTTCTTGGTATAATCTGCCCTTGAGAGGTGCTCTTGCAATCACTGGAAGGTGGAAGAGAAAAAACATTTTTTGGTCAATAGCCCCAGGCAGGTGTGTGGGTGTTGGCAGATGGCAGACATGGGGCTAAGTGTCAGCTTCTGGGCATTCTCCTGAGAATCACCCACTTTAGGGCTACAGGCAGCTGAGATCATTGATGGCAATTTGGCTTCCTGGTGATTCTATCACTTTGGATTTCCTGAAAGTTAGTAGTGACCTCCTTGACCTCCACTCCCTGGCCCTCCCAGTGATTCTGTAAAATGTCTAATTCCATACATCGTACTCCTTCCTGACTATAACACTTAGAGTATGTTAGTCAGAATGGGATAGGTACGTTTCAGCAATAAATACCCACCCACCCCCAACTCTGAATAGTATAACAAAATAAAGGTTATTCCTTGTTCAGGTTGTAGGCTGAGTGGCTTCTATCTGAAGCTCATGTCCTTCAAGATCCCTATGGAAGAGGAAGAGAGTACCTAGAGAAAGCACACAAACACTCTTAACTCCCTGGACCAAAGGTGGCACAGTACTTCTGCTCACATTCCATTACAAAGTATTGGCTTCGTGGTCCCAGTTAAATTGCAAGGGAGGGTGACACTACGTCTTCCTCTGTGCCCAGAGAGAGGAAATGGTATGAACACATTGCATTGTATCAGGTTTAATTTTTGAATTAAACATGATGTTTATATTTGGTACTAAATACTGTGTCCTGTAACAAAATCCTAAAATATGTGGCATTAGCTTTGTGGTCAAGTAGTGGTTTCTAGAAACAGATATATTAGACTGGATAGCTGGAGATCCATGTCATACAGTGGAAAAACACTTGACAAAACTGTTGCCTTTAGTAACTTGACCACATGACTCGAGCTTGTAGGTGAAAAACAACGTGTGTTGGCTGGTTTTAGCTGCATTTGACAAATTAGTAGAAGAATAAGAGGATATCAGGAAATAATTAACTGGTTTTTAAGTAAAGATGAAAAGAAAAAGCAACTGCTTCTAGAGCTCCCAATTTCTGTGTTAGTCAGCATAAGTAATGCTTGCTGATATAACAAACAATCCCAAAAAGTTCAATGGCTTAACATATAAAAGTTTATTTCTCACTCACAAAAAGTCTAATGTGGTGGATATTCCTCTGAGCAGTGGTTCATTATGTGTATGTGTGTATATGTGTGTGTATACATATACACACACAATGAAATATTATTCAGCCTTTAAAAATAAGCAAATTCTGTCATTTGTGACAACGTAGACGAACCTAAAGGACATTATGTTACGTGAAATAAGACAGACACAGAAAGAAAAATGCTGCATGCTCACACTTATATGTGGATAATAAAAAAGTTGAGTTCATAGAAGCAGAGAGTAGAGTGGTGATTACCAGGGGACAGGGGGTAGGGGAAATGGAGAGATATTGGTCAAAGGATACCAAAGTCTTGTTTTATAGGATGAACAAGTTCTAGAGACCTAATGTACAGCACAGGGACTACAGTTAATACTACTATATTGTATACTTGAAATTTGCTAAGAGACTAGATCTTAAGTGTTCTTATCAGGAAAATGATAATTATGTGAAAAATGGATATATTATTTAGCTTGATTGTAGTAATCAGTTCACTGTGTATAGGTACATCAAAACCTCACACTGTGCACCTTAAATACATACAATTTCAATTGAAAAAGAAATTAGTTTTCTAAATTGAAATGAAATCCATATTGAGCAAGAGCCTCTCAATTCGATGTCATTATTTAGCAAAGGGTCCCAGTAAAGTCATGGCATCACAGTATCTTTCTATTTCTGTGGCTTTTTTTCTTCTGATGGGATAGCTGACATGACACTAGAGCCCTGGAACCTTGACAAACTTCTAGAAGCATTTTTGAGTATAAGAGCACTATTCAGTGTATTTTGGGTAGCAAAAATAATAGCAATACATAACATTCTTTATAATCTTTATATGCTTTCTAGGCATCATGCACGCATTATCTCATTTAATCCTTGAAAAAATGTCATGAGGCAACTGTTACTATTATCCTTATTTTATAGATGAAGAAACTGAGGCTTGCATAAATTAAGTCACTTGATGAGGAGATAAAGCTATTATTACTTCAAGAACTTTAACTTGGCTCTGTTTGACTACAAAGCCTGTAGTTTAACCACTCTTATTACTGGTGTATTTCCATAAAAATGACCCAAAGATTTAGCATAATGATAATGATAGTTGTACTGGGTCAATAAGCAGAAAATAAGGAAAAAAATTGCAAATTCTCATGTCAGTGAAACATAGCAATAATAATGACCAATATTTTTTGAGCACTTACTCTATGCAAGTCACTATTCTAAATCTTTTTACATGGATTAACTCATGGGATCCTCCCAACAACCCTAAGAGATAAGTATCATCTTAAATTATTTTTGCAGATAAAACTGAGGCACAGAGGAATTAAGTTACAGGATTACACAACTAGCAAATGGCAGGATGCAAAGTAATTGAAATAAGAGTATAATGAGATAAAATGAGCACACTGGAAAGATAAACTTTGGAAAGTTCCT
The DNA here is from genome assembly GCF_000956105.1 of Propithecus coquereli. Classification (NCBI taxonomy): domain Eukaryota; kingdom Metazoa; phylum Chordata; class Mammalia; order Primates; family Indriidae; genus Propithecus; species Propithecus coquereli. The sequence goes on along the minus strand of NW_012137080.1, from coordinate 1,769,063 downwards.
CAGCAATGGTTAACCTTCTAGGATTTGCTCACGTATTCAGAACCAGTAACGAGAATGCAAAGCCCTGGCCCGAACTCTTTCCTCAATCTGAATGCAGGAAGTATTGGATGATATGTGCATATCCTCAGAACAGTCTCCTAACCATTCCTCTCTCACCAGATCAGGAGTGTTCCAGTGCCAAGGAGCTCTTCTGTCCTATTGAAAGCGGAGAATGGTTGCCTCTGAAATAAGTACAAAGAGCAAGCAAATTTAGTCAGTTTATGCAAAACACAAAATGGCATCTGCCATCTGGAAAAACACACTAAAGCCGTGAGCTGTCAAGGCCCTTTCAAGACTTTGGCATGTAAAAATCAACATTTTTTTTTTTTTAAGTCTGAAAGGTCCATGTGAACTCTCAGCTTCATCAAATGTAATTCCCTCTCTTCCCACGTTCCTGTTGTTGGCATCCGCTCACCCACACACACAGTTCCCCAATTTAAAAAATATAGTTATGTAGATAGACAGATTTTCCTTCTTAGTGCTGCAAAGATTTCTGAGAGATGGGCTTATCAACAGAGGATTTTTAAAGAAGATAATAAAGGGACAAAATCCTTCATAATTATCTTCCTTTTACATTTAAAATGGTTTAAACAAATAAACTTGCCCTTGTATTGTCTATCTTTGGAACCTAGTTTGTCATTGACATTCCAGGGGCCCAAAATTGTAGGTTGATGCTGCTGCTGTTTTTATGATCAAAAACTCCTGATCTTGCCTCCATCTGCACTCACTTCAAGGAGTTTAAGACAGATGAGAACAAGGAGGGCTGATCGGGTTTTGCCTTGGTGCCAGGCTGGGTAAGCAGGGCATCCAGGCAGAAATGTGTCCAGCAGACAGGATTGAAAATAAGAGAAGATGCTAGCAATGCTTACTTAAGAGTTATGGTTAAATGGACAGGAATTGAGACCTGGAAAATCACTGATGCCGTGTCAGAGGGAGGCTGGGCAAACCAAACGGGCTCAGAAGGGACAGAATCGCTGCTGAAGATGAAGTTATCCATGGCCTCGGAATAGAGTAGGCTGGGGCATGGTCAGAAACAGAGAACAAGACAAGAACACTGGACCAATGCATAAGTTACAGTAATGAAAATGCAATAAGTGATCCCCACTGGACAGCTATTTTACATTTATTAGCTCATTAGTTGTCACAGCTATATGAGGGAGGTACTTCCCATATGAGAAAACTGGGGTCCAGAGAGGTTAGGTCACACTGCTAGTGGTGGTGTTCAGATTTAAATGCAAGTCTTCTGATTTCGGAGTCTATCCACCATGTTTCACTGGCCAGCATATGTTGTGTACCGCCTGAACTAGGAAGATATACACCATAGGCTATCGATTTTCTCCTGGTGATACAACAAGTGACTTTTATTTTATTCAATGTATTAATCTGTATTTCCACATTCTCTATTTTATAATGAGAACATTTCAAAGGTTACTGGGGAAAGAAGCTAAAACTTGCTTAATGAAGACAAAAAACTTAAAGTTGGTGAATGAAGAAAACTTGGTTTTCTCAGGAACAGAAAACCATACGAGAACAGAAGTTGGTGTCAGGGTGTGAGTGGCAGCCAGGATCGGTCCCAGCTCTGTGCACATCACATTCTGCTGTCTCTTTCCAGGTCAACCCCATTCCAAGGCTAGGATCTGTTCTCAAGGTCAGACCTTTGGTGGCAGGGGAGGGATTGCGGAGGGTCAAGATGGGGAACAGTTCGTATCTCCAGGGCTGATCTGATCAGAGCATAAGATTCTCCAGTTCTTTTTTTAGTCAGCACGATCTATCCATGTTTATTTGACCCTGGCTTACTCACTCAATCATCCTTTGCCCCCATTTTGAAGTGCCTGGTGACGGGATATTTTTCAGTTGTCTTAAAATGAACACTCTTGATCATGTCTTTACCCTTCAGGTAAAGATGTGCTGAAGTCTTCTAGAAATTGGTACGCTGCTCTAATAGAAACAGGCATGAGCTTGGAGTCTGCCAGACCTCAGTTAAAACCTTAACTCCATCACTTATCAGCTGTGTGATCACGGAGAGTTTATTTAACGTCTTTGGTCCTCAGTTTCCTCATCTGTAAAACGCAAGGTGCATAGAGGATTGGATTTGCACAATAAATTGTTGTTGTCATTATTATCAGCAACAGTAATGACATTAGATACTATCCCCCATAAGTTTCAGCAGAAGACCCATTCCTGCCACTCCTGGAAAGTTGCCAAGTTGCTACAGAAGTGATGTGACAACAGACTCCAATATATTATTGAAGTGACATTCTCCAACTCCAGGGGCTGAGGAGCTGGTTGCTATCGCAGAACCTCCTTCAGGCCAGTGTTTTGAGTGTCACTTACACCAGTTTGGAAGTAATCTGCTTGCTCGCCCTTCCAGCAAAGGATGTCATGATCAGCTAATGGAAAGTGACAAGAAGGGATATAATGAATGAGAGGGAGTTAAAGTTGGGGATAAAAAAAGAGCCTTGTTCTTTTGGGGAATGCACAATGCTAAGCATACCATGTTAAATCGTGCGTGTCAAATAATGGACTAATTAAGAATCTTCATCCATTTTTTTTCACATCTCATTTTTGGTGCCCTTTCAAAGATGTATTTTCAAATTAGCTCTTAGCTCTTTAAATAAGTACCAACAGGAAATAAAAAGCAACCCTGTCTATCAGAGAAGCGAATGATAAACGGAAGAGAAAATATATGGGAAAGGAGGTGGGGGTTCTGTGGGAGATGCTGGGAAGTTTTATAATCATCACGGCAACTTCTTGAATAATGGAATTTAATAACATGTAATAAAGTATGATCCAGGAGAACTCTGATTCAATCCCACTAATTGTTTGAGCCAGTGAAAGGAAGGCAAAGTTTATCGTGCCGATATACTGCTAATGCCACCGAACACCGCAGGGGACAGACAATTGTTCCCAGCTGCCTACCTCCTCACAAACAGAGGGCACATGGTCCTACCCTCCAAACACCAGACTGAATTTCCAACTTTCAATGACAATCTCAGTTCTAGGACTTTAAAGTCACAGAAATGCAATTTTTGCAATCAACAAACTATTGTATTAAGCAGAGAACAGAGGGGTAACTAGATACAAAGCCTCCAATTAGGTTATAAAGAATAATAACCAATATGCTTTCATGCCAATGCCCAAAAGTATAAAAAAACCTATAATAAATTTAATTGAGCACATGATCATAAGCACTGTTTTTCTACCTACATAGTTCTGCTATATTAAGGTAGACTCCAAATAGAGAAACATTTTTTTTTTCAATTGTTATTGAAAAGGGTGCTTTTTTTCTTTTCAATCTGATTCATTTTACCAATGTCAAAACAATGGGAAGGTATAATTAAGAAAAAAATTATTTTCTCTGTCATCACTTATTGATTGTATTTAAGCATAAGAATAAAGGAAGGAATTAAAGCAATTATCTGGATAATTCAGGTCTCCACAGAAAGGTTAGAGATTTCAAATAAAAATATATTGTTTTTGCCTGAATTATTAAGGTAATAGCTTTAGTTTTCCACTTTATTATATAAGCCTGGGCCTGTCTATTGATGAAAAATTCTTTGTAATTCTTTTAAACAGTTCTTCAGGTTTTTATGACAAGTATATTTGGAGGGGTATATAAATGTCACATACGTCCAAAATAAACAATCTAAAATTCTACAGAACATTTTGCAAAGCAGCTATTTAAATCACTAAACCAAAAAAATGTTAAGAATAAGTAGTAACTTTCTTTTCCCAAAAAGGTCCGTGAAACCTTGATGGTTAAATCTGGGGGTGAAAGGGGTGTGTGAGAAATACCTCTGTAAACTGATAGTCTAAAAACAGGAAAATTAGTATTGTGCCACGGCTATGAGCAGCTAATAAAGAGAACATGGTTAAAAGAGATTAAGGTTCAAATTAAGGTCAGAAAAGAGACTGATTGAGGAAAACTGCCATGTTCCGTTGCACGGCAGTTTAAGTGAGACAGTTTCCCCCTGAATCAGCCTTAGGTTGAAAAATTACACTGTTGGGGTTAATAAAGAGGCTGAGCATTTGTTTGGACTGAGACTTCAATTAAAATGTTATTTGGGACAGCCAGAGCTAATGTCTTGCTTAGAGGTAAACTGAACTGCCTTTAGGAGGATGGAAAAAAGAAGAAGAAGAAGAAGAAGAAGGAGAAGGAGAAGAATAAAGACCACCTCATCTGTCAAAGACCCTGAATAACTGGCAGAAAGAATTGTGTTTGCTGGACCTGCGCCCGACTCAGCAGTGAGCATTCTTAAAGGTCTTGTGACATCATCGGAGGCAGCTGAGGTTTTCTGAGTTTTTGATGGTTGCACTGGGTGAAGAATCTAGTGTTCAGCTGAGCCTTCTTGGAGACAAAGAAAAAAATCTGGTTGGTGTAATATGCCAAGTTTTGTGTGGTTTTGTTTTTATTTTTTTTTAATACCACAAAAGGGGTGGGACCGAGAATACCAAGTCTTAGTATCACGACTCTACCCCAGGGACAAAAATTGATGAATACAAGTTAATTGAATTTCTCAGTCCATACCAATCTGCCCTCAGTTAGACAAAAAACACCAAAGTTTGCTTTTGTTTCACTCCTTTAGGGTAAGTGAAAATCCCCCTTGAATAAATTCCTTCTCTTCTCCAGTCACTCCTATATTCCCCAAAGAGCCATCGAGCGTGTTTACTCTAGCCAGCACTGAACCACTGGACCACTTTGTTGACCACTGCTTTGTGGTCAACAAGGCAGACACACTTCCCAGATTTTATGAGGATCGTAGTCTGAGAGAGGGGAGAGCAGTCAATAAGTTAAAATATATATATATATATATATATAGTTACAAAGTGATAGCATTGAAAGAAATAGTGTGGAGATGGAGATGGATTCCATTTCTTTCCCATCTTTTTCTTAACCAATCCCATGAGCAGCACCAGGAAGACTTCATTACAAGTGCACGGGGTGGTTGAGGATGTTGGTTAATGACAGATACAAAATATGTGATTTTCTGTCGGGGAGTTGAGTTTGGCATCCGGTCACAGAGATACAACAGAGAGATGCACAGAGAGAGAAGTTGGGCCGTCCAAAAGAGCAGGGAGAAGAGCCAAAAGGAATTTAAGAGTATGCACTGCTACTGGCGTGTCTTGTCCAAAGAGTTGTACAGACAGAGCAGTGGACTGATGGCTGAAGATGTGCAGAACCAGAAAAGGCCCCTGGGGAGAAAAAGAGACTAAACTATCTCATGGAGCAAGGGAGGCCAGGTAACAGCACAACAGCGATGTGCTAGGGTCCAGAGGAGAGGAAAAGAGCTGTTCCTGTCCCTTGTTCCCTTCCTGCTGTTCAGTCTTTTAACAAAGTCTAGAGAATGAACTCCATTTGGCTGGCTCTCCACTCAAATTGGCCCCAAAGTCCACTTCTTATTCCAACTAAAGAAGATATTTATGAGAGCATAAATTCCCCTCCATGAAAATTAAAACAAAATCACTTTGCTCATCAAAGATGTTTATTCTTCAGAGTATTCTTTAAGAAGATAAGCTTGGTTGAAAGAGAAGCGGTAAGCAGTGCCTGAGGACCAAGCCACACAGGGGCATAATGCAAAATGGGAAAGATAACACTTCGAAAACAAAATGCCAATAATGAGATCATTGCAGAGGGAACAGGGAACCAGCAAGCTGAAAAGTAACACGACGTCCACGAGTGCTACGTCTGTCCAAGTGGTGGCAAAATCTGCCAGGCCCAGATTGACTTCATTAGTCATTTAGAAGAGTGTAGATCACAGAAAAAAATTATCCTCCTCCTCACTGAGAAATAGTTGATCATTGGTATAAATAGAAACAGATTAGAACACCAATTCTTCAAAGCATGAATATTCCATTCACCAACCAGCTACAATCGTGCCATGGCGATTAAGAAGAAACTATGCCATGCCACCACTGGACAGGTGTGAACATCATCAACTTTAAGTGAGAATCAGGGTTGACGAGAATTCGTATTGGGTACAGAATTCACACACATACTATGTTGTCCCAGGTGCAGTCAGGGAACTTGGTAATAAAGCCGCACACCTGTATAACCCAGTGAGCCCTATTCACCACCCTTTTTAGTCCTTCAGGTCTCCTTGGACCAATATGACTCTCATTCAGGAAGTATTTGCCACGCACGTTCTAAATTCTGGACACAGTGCTACACTGAAGAACCTTCCTTCTTAACATCTTCAACTCATCTTCATTCCCCCTGTGCCCTTACCCAGCTTAACTCTTTTCCAGAATATTTATCACTACCTGACATCATATCATATCTATATTTGTTTCTTGTTCCTTGCGTCACTTGCTAAAATACTAGCTACATGAGACAGGGACTCTGGCTGACTTACTGGGTGGTATCTCCAACATGTAGGCCACATTAAGGGCTTAAAGAATATTGTTGAATAAATAAAGCTTATGTCCAAATAATCTATTCATTTCCATTATGATAAGCAGAATAAAACTACAGGTGTTATGGGCATGTATCATTGGAGTTTCTAACCTTGGCAATGGGGGAGGCCTTTCCTGAGAAATGACTTTTAAGCTGGACCCTGAATAATGAAGAAGAGTTTGTGCAGAGAAGGGGTTGAGAGCACCTTTAAGGAGAGGCAGCAACACTTTTATGGTGTTTGTGGTGTTGAAATAAAGAAGAAAAGGCCAGTGACATGGAAACATGGTAAGAAAAGGGGCAGATTTTAAGAGATGAGGCAGGAGCCATGGACAGGAGCCAGGTTATCCAAACTCTTATAGGCCACATTCAAAATATTGGACTTTACGCTAAGAGCAATATAAAGAATTTTAAGCAGTGACAGGATCACGATGCCCAATTCATGAATCGCTCTGATAAGCACAAAAGGAAGCATTTGAATGTGAGCATTCTGCAATTGACAGGGCATAAGAAATGGGTGGAATATTTCAGCATGTAGAAAAGAGAGAAGTATAAAAACTTAACCATATTTACTGAGCACCAATGACAGGCAGCACATTATCATGGGCAACATGGGGAGGGGGGTACCCACAAAAACATGGAAGTCATTGTCCCTGAAGAGAATGCAGCTGAGCTAACTAGCTACAGAAAAGCAATGTGCACCCAGGGAAAAATTAGAGGAAACTGAGGAACCACAGATGAACTTGTATCATTGTCTCCTTTCTGTCTGCTTAAAGGCCTTTACTGCCACATAAGGCCCTTCCAGGTGTGCCAGGACAAAGCTTTGCTGCCTCTGCCTCCGCCCGGCCTCCCCTGGTGCTCTGAAATCCAGCAGTCAGAGGCCACCTTAGGCCCCCCGAGCACAGGACAGATGTGTTGCCTTCATGCCTTTGCCGGAGCTGCCTGTCATTCTAACTCTGTTCACCCTCAAGGCTGGCCTCCTGCCCAGGACCCAGCACTAAGACATGACACATGCTAGGTGCCTAATAAATATCTGTTGGATTAATGTTAGAGATTGAGCTAAAATGTCACCCTTAGTCTACCTTTCTAGTGCACACTTATTGAGTGCCTACTTTGTGCCAGGCACAGTGTTGAGTCCTTTTCATGCATTCACATTTAATCTTTCCAACAATCTCATAAGGTGAGTATTGTCACTATCCTCAATTTACAGACGAGCAAACAAACTAAGGCTCAAAGAGGTGTAATGACTTGCTTAAGATTTCTCTCACCATGCAACGGGGACATAAACTCACTTCTGTTCTTCTTCTAAGCCCATAGTGTGACTAATTATTGCTCATGCTCACCTCTTCTTTGAAGGCTTCCTTGATACTCCAAACTATGGTGAAAATAAGCCTCAGAACTCCTAAAGTATTTTGTGCCAACGTGTGTTCATAGCTATCCTACCTAATTTCTTCCCAACACCGTTAGGGCCTCAGGTAGGCTTATATATCTTGGTAACACTGACGTTGAATACAGTGTTTGACACATGATAGGGGTATAAATTAATATTTTTTTGAAGAATAAGTGGATAAATGAATAAGCCCAAGGCAATCTAGCACAAAGTCTAAATATGTCCTTCAAGAAAACTAATCAAGGAAACATTACACACAAACCCAACAGATAACAGATAAATTAGAGAATGATCATTCACGTCAACAAGAATGCTCCATGCCCTGTCCTTTTTCCCATCCCCACCCGCCACAGCATCCCTTTACATAATGGCTTCACTGGCAGATTGAAAATTGGTTTATTTTCAAAATTAAAAGTGCCAATATTGTACCATTACATAAAGGGAGAAAAGGGAATCATGAAGACATTCGTATGACTACACATGAGTCATGGGTCTACGCACCAGCCAAGAGGACTTGTAGCTAAGGAGCGAGCAGAACAGGCAATTGCTCATAGCCACCTGCTCCTGCCTCAGAAGCATCCCGAAGACTAGACTTCACTTAAAAAGGCAGAGTGATGAGAGACATGCTTTTTTAAACTTGGAATATATTTCTCAGGAATACTTAACACAGACGCACAAAGGGTGAAATATTCCAAACCAACCACTGTTCAGAAGTTGGAATCTCCCTGATGAGATTACTGTACTAGAAACAACATGTTTATTGGCTCCTAAAAGACATGTCACCTAACAATTCATAGTAGGGGGTCTGAGGGAAATAACTCACCCATTGTGAAGTCAATGTTCAAATCAATATCCCTTGGGGAGAAAAATATTGCTCATTGACAGGAATTGATTTTTCTTTTCCTTAAGAAATTCCGGAGGCGTAAACAACAATTTTTCCTACAATGAATGTAACTAAACAAGGCAATGTCAAGGTCTACATTTTCCTATCCTCATTAGCATGATACTCAAAAATTATTAGTATAATTATGAATGCCTTTTGACCCATGGAAAAATAGATACCAGTTCCATTTTTTAAAATCTCATTTTAATATCCAAGCAACAGGACCTCATGGACAACTCGATGTATGTTCTCTGCTTTACTAAACAGCACTATTATAAATGAGATACATTTTGGTGTTTTAAAACAATCAAAAATCAATATATAAACTAAAAAAAAGATCCTAGATTTATTTTTCCTCCAAATTTCACAATGACAAATTTTGAAAACTTTCTCACTGTTTTTCCCTCACCTTTCCTGCTCTTGTTTTTATACCTAAATAATTAAAAAGCGTATAGAAGCACTGAATCTTACATTTACTGATTGCCTTCACAAAAGGAAGAGGTTTTCATGGGCAAAGGCAGAAGAAGGCTGAATTGAATTCATTTTATATTTAGCATGTTAGTTCAGTCTGGTGAATATTTAGACTGACTTACATGGTTACAGTAGATTATATTATCTGATTCGGAGGTTGTCATCTTAGGCCACATGTGTGACCAAAAGAAAGCTTGCCTTCTACCCTTTTGAAACTCAAAAGTTGTATACGAAAGGACAGATGGATGATTTGGGGGAGAAAGAAATGTCACTCAATTGATGTTTGTTGAAAAGGGTGTCACAGATCATTGGCAGAATTTCCACTCATTGGCAACTCCCCGAAGCAGCCAAAGATTAATTGAGCACCCAGACTACTGGGTTCTTTGAGGAGAAGAGAACAATGGTGTGTTGGTGATTACAGAGGCTGAGAGGTAGAACCAGCAGAAGTATAGCTGAATGAACCACCTTCTACACGCAGAAATAACACCCCAGCAGCCTAACATGTAATTTTTGTTGTTTTTTTTTCTTGTGATGGAGATGGGTTTATATGATGCCACACTCTTGTACCCTATTTCTCTCATGTCTAAAAGAACACGTTTTTCAAGTAGGTTGGACACACAAAAGTAGGAGTGAAGTTCGTTCATTGGCATATGGTCATGGACTACAACTTGACTTCAGGAAAAATTGAAACCACACTGATTATACAGATTTTGCTCATCTATAGTATATGTAACTAGATGCATATGGTAACATACTACATGCTATACAGAACAACAAAGCAAAACAAAACAAACATAAAAATTTAAATAAAAAAAAATAAGAACAGAACCTACCCTCCTAAAAATTTGCTTCTGTAAGAAAAAAAAAAAAAAAAAACTTGATCCACCAGAAGTACCAAAATCAAATACTGATTAGTCTTTTAACTTCCTACTTATTTAAAATTCAAAAATAGTTTTTGTGTTTTGATAGGGCTGTTGTTTATCATTTTGAAAGCATTTCTGCTTTTATGGCAAACTGGAGAAGAGCTAACATTGAGAAACAAGGAATAGGAATATTTACAGGCACTGGGAATAAACTACAAACTAAGATGGGCAGGGCAGGGGAGAGAAAATACGGTCCTCTAAGAAGAGTGATGTAGTAACAATCAGAGCACATCCGGAATTTGATTCAAACTGAACTGGAACCAGAATGGATCTCCAAGCTGTTCTGTGTACATATACACACACATTCACACAAATACACACACAGAGCTGAGATTTCCAAAAGCGAAACTTCTAGAACTTAGCCTAAGGAGTTAACCCAAGAAAAGATTTCACTGGTAGACACAGGCATAACTTCATTCTTTCTGTGATGAGACATGAGTGGGGTCTGCGGGAGGCTGAACAGACGGGCCTGTCTATCGAAAGGTTCTGCCTAATCCTTCCCACCAAAGCAGGGTTCTGAAGGTGTCAGCAGGATTCGGCTGACTGGACCATTAACGGAGCTGCGGTTAATTATTGACTGATTAGGGATTTACCTTATCTTTCCATCAGGAGCTGGCCTGAGAATTAACGGTAAGCAATTTCGAGCCAGGGTGAACCTACCCCCATGCCTTTTTCTTCTTTTCCTTTGGGTCACTTTAGCTTGTCCTTGCCTATAATTCACATTCAGGCCAGAATGGCCAGTCCTTAAAATACTTGGGCGTCCTCGAAAGCACTGGAAATGAGAGGGGTTCGGTCCGCGGTGAGGAGTGTCCAGAGGCAGAGGCTTAGAGGAGTGTGCCTTTTGCAAAACTCTGCTTATTAGGTTTTCCAGTGAAGCCTCTGGGGAAAGAAAAGCAATGGCTTTTTGTCTCTAACAGTCTTGGCGATGTCTGTGGGTGAGAGTCAGCTCCTCTGCTCCCCAAGGCGGCCTGTCTGCCGATGGCCTCTTGGCAAAGCCAGGGAATCAGCACAGGCAGCTCAGGCCCAGCTGCCCCAGATAAGAGGTGGCCCGTGTTAATGCACAGGCTTCCTCTGCACCTCAGCAGGGCCTTCCTTTTCCAAACAGTCTCCCTTTAATGTTAGCGAATGTTGTTTTTCCATTGACTCAACATCTCGCCTCTGCTGGTAAGCCAGTGGGGAAAGTTGGAGTGGGGGAGGGGGAAAGTGGGAGACAGTGAAGCCAAAGCACAAGACAGAGGGACAGTCAACAAGCGAGACACCTGCTTTGGAAAGCCAATGGCCAGGGCTAAAATTCTCACTTCCTCTTAATTTAGACCAGCCTTTTGTTCCCTGCGTGTCTACAACTTCAATGTGGGAATCGTCCAAGGCTCCTAACTTTTCTCTAGGAATTTAACTGTCTTAGCTGAAGGAAAGGAAAAAAGAAGAGAGTTATTAGAATGCATTAGTGAAGGGAAAGGGATTAATTCTAGGAAAGAGAAGATGGGAAGAAAATAAGCGAGAAGAGGAAAATTGGAGAGGAAAACAGAAGGGGAAAGAGAAAAAGAAGCAGCATAGAAAGGAAAAGCAAAAAGGGAGAGAATAAAAGGGTAGAACGAAACATAAAAAGGAAAGGAAGAAGGGGAAAAGGAAAAGACTGCAGAAAAATGAAATCTGAAATGAGAGTTTTTCTCCCAGAAGCTCATTTTCTTAAACCCCAGGACAGTCCCTGGGTTGAGGATGGAGAGTGGCCCCCTCAGGGGCTTCTCTGGCCAACCCAAGGTCAAGGGGCATCTTCAAAACCAAATCTTGATTAGAGCCAGCTAAATGTTTTGACTTGAAGGAGACACTAAGGATTATAAAGCAAAATAGAGCAGCATGAGTAAGAAAGAAACAGGAAAAGAAAGAAAATTTAAGAAAAAAAAACTCATGGGAACACAAAGGGAATGATAGAAAACACTTCTGAATCAGCTAGTCATCTACTAACAAGCTGTAAAGATCTCCAATGACAAGTTGTCACATTAGTTTAGTGAAACTGAAGCAGTACTTATCCCCTTTCCTGTGCTTAATCTCTCCCTGCGTGCCACAAAAACATGCTACCACGTTTAATAGGATTAGTTTCCTTCGCATTCTCCCCCCCCCCCACTCCTTTTATTTTTTACAATTCTATTTTCAGCAATCCAGGGATCCTTGAATTCATCGACTTCCTGTGGTGCACAGCAAAACCTGGCATGCATGTTTTTTACCCTTTGAAGACTTCATTTGAATCTGAAAAATGTCATTTGACTACTTCGTACCTTTCCCCCCCAATGAATGACTTTCTCCTCATGGAAATGTCCATAGTTTGAGGGATGGGACGGGGGTGTGGATGAGAAAAAGGGCAAGAGAAATCTGGCTATGAAAAAGGACCGATAAAGTCCAATCCCTGCAGAGGTTCTGTGCCCCGAGAGACACCGCTGTGGCTCTGACTGCAGGCAGACTTGGGTTCGAGTTCCAGCCCTGCTACTTACTGGCCTTGCGGCCTTGAGCAAGTGGCGAAAACTTTCCCAGTCTCGGTTCACTCATTTGTACAGTGGGGATAATTCTTCTAATAATACATTTTATTTCCTCACTTCTAAGATTCACTTTTTCTCGTATCATATGTTGCTCAAATCAGTGTCTTACAATCAATTGTGCATTTTAGGTCGCTGTGTTTTCCTTTTCTCCTAAAGGCCATCTTTAAAGGAATGGTGGGTCTCATAACCTACGGCGTTTTAGAGTCAAGAAACCTGAAGTGTGGGTGTAAAGCATGGGTCACAATTCTGACACATGGGAAGTGCTCAACAAACGTTAGCAGTACCTACCACTGCCCATTGTCACTATGCACGCTGCCTCCCTGCTGTATTCTCACCGAAGGGTCACTCTGGAATAGGAGAGGGGAAAGTGTCAACACTTTGATCCAGATTCTTCTAGACTGGAGTTCTTAATGGAGGTTTCAGAAACCCGCCTAAATCAAACACACATAACAACTGCCTGGGTTGGGTCGGAACCAAAGTCTTTCAGCCCACTCTGCTCTCTCAGCGGGGTCACCAACTGACACTGTTCAGCAGCGTCTTGCAAACAGCAATTATCTGGTGAATTGAATTATTCCTCAATTATTTTTTGAGTCCACTTTGGGTTCTACACTCGACCTCTTCCCAGCACCACCACCAGAAGATTAGCACTGGGGAGAGAAGGGGTTGAATTTGCCTGATCCTGGAGGAAAAAGCACTGGGCACATTGGGAGCTGGAGGAGTCAGGGGAGCAAGACCAGGCCTTGGTGGCCAAGGAGGAAGATGCAGCTGGGAGCAGGAGGAAGCTGGCATGCGGGGCGCTGTGGAGGCGCCACCGGCGGGAAGGACACGCCACTGCGCAGAGCCCCGGCCCCCAGCCGCCGAGAGGGGGCCGGGATGCAGAACTAAGGAGGTCAGGCCAGCTCCTCCTCCCCCGCCACCCGACGCCCTCCCAGGAGAGAGTCCGGGATGTTGTCCCCCGCGAGGAGGCGGCGGGTCCAAGTCCTTCCGCCAACCCGGGATTAGGGAGCTAGCGGCTTCAAAAGTCTGGGCAAGAGGAAGCCGAGACTCTTCGCCCTTCACCCGGGCTGGAGCAGCTGCCAAATCCAGCCTCCCGCCTCGCCTTTTCTCCGGCTGGCCCCTCTGCCCCTCAAAGGACACTAACACACGCCACCCGCCCCGCGGGGGCCTCCTGCGGGAACACTGGCGCTCCTCGCCCACCCCCAATCTCCTGCCCCCTGCCGCTGCGCCCCCAGTTACGTGCTCCCCCAATCGGACCCCACCCCACACTCTCTCTGATTCCACTCCTACCCCCTTAACTGCATGCCACCCCTGCCCTGCCTGTCACTCTGCGGACATACTCCCCCGCCCCGCCCCCACCTATGCTCGCTCCCCTCCTCCGCCCAGCCCAGGGATCCCCCCACACACTCCCCCTCACCCCTATTTACCCCCAAACCCACCCACACTCCTCTACTTGGCCTCTGACCCTGACCTCTCCAAGTATAGGGAAAAGCATCCTTCCACCAGAAGGGTGCTTGGGAGGAGAGGCCAGTTTGGCCCCAAATATGTTTCTTTGAGGATGTCTTGGGGTGTCCTTTGTTTTAGTCCCCTAGGGTCACAGACATTTTCCACCTGGGTTCAGAGAGTAGCTAGCCAGCAGGAACCTTCCGCACTTGCCCAAAGATACCCACGAACACTGACAGGACAGGCATCTAGGGGTGATGTTTCCACTCTTCCTTATTCAGGGAGTAGAGCAGCCGCACCCACAACCCCTGGGGGGGTCCATTCTCTAGGGGCTGGGCCCACAAACGCCCCAAGCTGACAATCCCTTCCTTACTCCCTGCACACCCCCCAATATATGATTACTTATCTCAAGCCTCTGACAACACACCTTTCTTGGGCTGTGTAATTAACCACTCATAGCCATCTCCAGTTCTAGAATTGTCAGCCCTCTTGATCTGTTGTCACCTGGTTCAGCCTGTTCCATTGCAGAGTCACAGCTACGCATGGCACCTTCCTGCCTGTCTTCCTTTCCCTTCTCACAGCTGTCTTGGGCTGGGTTCTTCCTTAATTACCTTGGGCTGTGCTTGTAATTCATTGCTTCTAAGGTAATTTTATGAAGGGTTATATTTTACTTGATATGGCTTTGGGGGAGTTGCTCATTCAAACATGTGAAAACATATCTTGTATGATATACATTTGTTTTTGTTTTACCTAGCAATGTTGACTTTTTTTTCCTTTTTGTTGTTCCCTCTTGAATAGAACTTTTTGTCCTGCGTTTTCACGGGTTGGAGAGGGACGGTTTCTACAGGAAAGGTTTGGTATGGATAAAGCAGGGAAGGCGAAAGGGCCAAAAAAGGGGAGGAGCAGACGTCAGACTGGTAAATGCCCCCTGTTTGCCAGTGGGCCTGATGGACAGTTCTAGGTCCAGGAACACAGGGCCTAGCTTCCAAACGTGCACCAATTCTAATGTTTTTTTTTAATGGCTTAAAAGGTGGAGGAGGAGTAAGCATATAAAATGCCCAAGGTGGCAACTCCACATGAGCCAAAATGTGCATACACATACACATGCCATGACAGTCCAGTTCACTTCACCAACACATTGGGGGTGAGGGGAGGCCTTGTATAAGAGCACATGTCGGCGCAAGGGTATACAGCACACATTTGTGGGCAATATATACTTTCTAAGTATTGAGCACCCATCATGTGCTGAACAATTTTACTTATATCTAAGTCTCTCGATAACTCTACGATTTGGATATCATCCCCACTTTACAGACAAAAAGAACTGAGGCCCAGACAGATTAACACACTCAAGGTCAGAGTCAGTAACCAACTGGCTGAGCAGTAGTTGGAGACACAGTGTGACCTCCAGATTCCCAGGTCCTCCCACTGATTGCCTAGCTGGGATGGGCTCCGAAATCTTTATTTTTTTTTTAAAGCTCCTTTGGTGATTCGGATGATCGCCCAGGTCTTTGCAAGCACTGCTCCCCATCAAACCATCCCGCTGTTCCTGTCACCAGTCTTGCCTCTGAGCAGCCTACTCCACATTGGATAAAACATTTAAAGCATATTTAAATAGCAATTTCGAAAAACTATGCAGCATATGGATTTTCCTTTTGATCTCAAAATGATGACAAACAGACACTTAGATACTTCATAAAAGAAATATTACCAGAAAAATTATAGAAATCTGGCTTTCAACTTTGTCTTGCTCTAATTTAAACTTTCCAGAGTTACTCTCTTGCCCCAATAAATCCAAACTGGGAGTTTTCTTCTCTTTTCTCTGTGTCCTGCCTACACCTATTTATTTCTAACCCGCTCCTCATCCTGAATAAAAGCCTTGTAAGGTAGACAGTATGGATAACTTAAGTCCTATCACCAAAACCTCTGAAAATGGGGCACCTCCTCCTAATTCACACCCTTGATGTGAAAGACCAAAGAAAGGGAAGCAGAGACTAACGGCCAAATATCCTTAGATTAATTGACAAAAAGAAAGGGCGTGGGCAGAAGGGGAGATCTCTATCCCTCAAACGTCCCGCCCCTCCGGCGGTCCCAGGAGAGACACCCCCCAGCCCCCCGCCAGGTCCACTGGCTGTCCGCTGCAGCAACAGGCGGGCGGCGGGGGAGGGGACGCCGCAGGGATAGCGCGGGCCTGGCGGCAGCAGACACCCCCCGGCCGCGTCCCACGTTTCCCCGCGCCGCGGTGCGCCGGGAGCAGGTGGTTGCCCTCTGCGCCCGGGCGTGCGCTGAGCCCAGGCTAGCGGTGCAGGGCTGCAGCCCCTGCGGCGACCCGGGAAGAGGCAAGGGCCGCGGGGCCGGGGCGGAGAAGGACAGGGCGAGCAGGCCGGGCGTCCTGGACCCCCACGGGCTGCACGGGCAGGAGGGGCGTGCCCTCCGCTGAGCGCGGCGCCGCTGCCGCAGCAGCATCTCGCACTCGTTGTCTCCAGGCCGAGAGGCCGCGACACCTAGCTCGGGGCCGAGGCGAAGAAGGGCGGGCAGGGGAGGGAGGAGGACACCGGGAGGAAGCCGCGGGCGAGGAAGCCCCGCTCCTGCCAAGTGCCCGGAGAGGAGACTCCCAGCCTTCCTGCCCAACCCGAAACTTTTCCAACACGCGCGGGCTTATTCCTCGCCGGTTTCGGCGGCTCCAAAACCGAGTCGCAGCCTGGCAGGAGGCTCAGCAAACATACATGCCCCGGCACACGCGGAGGCACCGGGCACACTAGGGGGAACCCGGGCTCTCGAGAGGTGGTTGAGGGCGGGAAGGCAGCAGGCGGCCACGCAGCCGAGAGGGGCTACTCGCAAGCGGCAAGGAGCGCTTAAAAACCTGCAGGGGCTCGGGAGAGTAGCGGTGCCCAGAGGCTTTGCGTAACTTTGCCCACTGCGCCCCCGCGTGCAAAGGCGCCCCCTCACACTCACCCTCACCCCACCCTACTCCCCTTGGGATGCGGCCCAACACTGCCTTTGTACTTTAGTGACAGCGAAAGCTATGCTGATCTGAACCAAAGTGGCGGTGGTGGTGGGGATGTAAATAGCGCAAATTCCACTTCTGAGCACCCCCCCGATACAGAGGGGGGCACCCGGTCCTCCCCGAAGGCGTCCTCTCAGCTTCTCTCTGCCTTTGGGTCTCCAGCTTCTTCACTACCGTGGATTGAAGGCGATAAAGTACAACCAGATCGAAGTGCATTTTTTCCCCCCTGAAATCAATGCCTCTCCAAATCCTAGCCCTCAAAGCGCTGGGTGGGGTGGGAGAAGGCAAGTTAGTTCAAGGAGCAGCAGCACCCCTCGGAAGGTGCGCGCGCGGCCTGGCGGGCGCCTCGCCGGCTCTGCGCGGCCGGGCGGAGTGGCTGGATTATGTAAGTAGCAGCCCTCCATGTGCTCACCACCATCTGTTAATATCTTGATATTGGAAAGTTCGGTGCCTGAGGCAAAGCCAGGGTTGGCGGGGAAGAGCTCCCAGCCTACTCTTTTCTACTCCAGGGCAGGGAATGTACCTTCCTTTGATCGTTTTTGCCCACTTCCATAAAATCAAGTAGTAGTGTGCCCCTTCGGTCACCGACAAACCCCCTCATCCCCGCGGGTGTGTGTTTGTGGGCGAAGAGTGATTTTCTTCGAGGTCACCTTATTGTAATAAGTCCTTTCGATGAATTTATATTTTTATGACAATTCTGTGCGCTCCTTTAAGCAATGTAGGGGATTCTTATTTGGGGCGGGGCTTTATTATTTTAAAAATTGTTTTTTTCTGCCAACACCCCTGGATCCAAATTCTTATAAGCGTTATATTTCAACTTCTTTGGAGTGATTGGCTTCTGTTTACTTCGAAAGCTGTTGGTTAAACAAACATCACTCGGGAGGCTTCTAAGCAGTGGGGTTCCCAGGAGAGAAAACGCTGCAGCTGCTACTTGCTACTGATCTTGTGGCATTTCACTTCCCCCACATTCAGAACAAATCCAGGTTGGGCTTGGCGTCACACTGGGCACAGGGGATGAGAGTGAGAGAGAGGCCGTCAGTCAGTCTGCCTCTAAACTGCCTGCAGCAGGCCGGCCTGCACCCGGGGGTTGGTTTTTCTCTCTTCCCTTCTTCAGGACGGTGATGGTGGTGGGTGGGTGAGTGGGTGGGTAGGTGACCACGAAGGTTCTTGGATATCCTTCTCCCAAATCCACGCCCACGTTTGCCTCTTAACTGGATCTGGTTGAAATTCCCAGAATTGATTTGTTTGGGATCTGATAATGGTTGTTTGTAAGGTTTTAAATGACTCGGATGCACAGTCTTCCCTCCTACCCCCCACCTAACGGCTTGAAGGAAGAACAGGAGGGGGAAAATACACCAAGGAAATGTCAAGGCGAAGTGTATTTAACCCAGAACCAGACGCATGAGTGATAACAAAAGTTTGACTAAGAACACACAGATCACCCTTCAGATAAATAAGTAAATGCAACCTGCACGGATAGGGTTAGGAAACCGGTGAGAACTTGTGTTAACTTTTAAGTTATCGGGGTTGTGCTGGCAATGGGGCCGAAGGAAGATTTGCCTTGACCCCAGGCTTGGGCGCTCGTTTCAGAGATGGAGCCAACATCTAGGCGACTCGTCGTCTCCAGGCTGACTGATCGCTTCTCCCCTATCAGAAAACAAACCGGGAGTCGCCCGAGATAGGGGCTCAGGCCTCATTCCTTGCTCCAGGGGCCGCCGGAGACCCGGGAGAGCACCGCAGCTCTGGCAAGAGAGGTTGCCAGGAGCCTGGCCTGTGCGTCGCCCTGACGGTAGAGGACAGGACAGGGCTCCACGTAGGCGGCTCACGGAGCTGTACTAGGAACCGAGCTCGCTCGCCTAGCGTCGCGCGCGCTCCTATTTCAACAAGCCGCTCCTGCACCCTAATGCGGGAGGCGAACAGCGCGGCAAAGCGTCGCGAGCCGCGAGCCTCCGCCACCGAGGCTGGGGGCGGGGGAGCTTCCTTGTTTGCCAAGCGGGTTACCTCGACTTCGACTCGGGCCTGCCTTCCCCCGGCGTGATAAAGGACTTACTGGGGTTCGCAGGGAACTTTTCCCGCCGCCAGTTCCGGGCGTGGTGTGTGCAAAACGTGCATACGAGCGCCAAGTGCAATTGACACAAACTTGTGGGCTAAAGTTCAAGCCATTTCTCTCCGGAGTCTGAATCCTGTTCTCTGTCCCTGTCTCCTTTCTCCCCCATTCTCCTCCTCCTCCTCTGCTCTCCTCTCTTTTAAATGTCAAACTGAGCAGATGGTTTTAAGGTGTGGAGGGCATATATCCTTTACTCCTACCAGTTTATCTGTAGGCTGGCGCTAACTTATATGTACTAAGCTAAGATTCTTAAAGAAAAATACTAGGACGAAAAAGAAGAAAGGAAGGAGCTTTGATCCATTTTCAGACCCCAAATTTCCCCGCTCAATACACCCGCTTACCTCGAAGGGACCCAACCAATAGAAACATTATTCCATCCTGTAACTAATGGGCATGTTGATAGATTATTTCTGTCCCAAGCCTGAATTGCCACATCCCGACTAGAACACTTGATACAACAGTCGATCGTTGGAGGTGCGAGTGTGCTCATCTGTGTTGTTTTCGTAATGGAGACGGGGGGAGCTTCTGGGGGCGGCGAAAGGGGCGCGAAAAGAAGGCTGGGGTTGCTCACGCAAGTCTCTTTTCTTATCGCCGACACCTAACCTGGCCGGCCTAATTTTTTTCTTCTTTTCAATGTTTGAATTCCATGCCAAAAGTTTCCTACAGGGTATAGACTCGACATACTAACATCGCAATTCTCACTCAAAGAGAAGACTTAATATCCTCTTTACATTTTGGTAAATTTCAGGCTGAAAGTGTAAATTTCCTAGAAAGGAGTGAGTGTGTGTGTGTGTGTGTGTGTGTGCGCGCGCGTGTGTCTCCCAGAAGATGGTGGTGGTGTTTGGCCAGTGTACTTGTAACACATCTCATAAATACCCTGTTGTCACGACACAGCATGATTCAACCTTTGATCTGATTAAATTTGAGTGACACACGAAAAAATACTTGTCCTCGTCCTACCTAAAAAATGAGTGTTTTAATCGACTATGTATGAACGTTTCTGCTTCACAGCTCTTGCAAGTCCTAGCTTTTATAGGACCTTTAAGTCATAAACGCGTCTGCTTTATTAAAAGCCGTTTACTGTGCAGGGAAAGGGACGTTCTAGCTGCGGCTGGAGGCTCGCTCTTTAGCATTTGTAACTTGCAAAGCCCAAGGAGCTCTTTAAGAGCCACATTATCTAAAGAAATCTTGCTGGTTATTTTTCATCCAAGAAATGTCAAACCAAAGTGAATTCTCCATGGCTTTACGTTGGAGCCTGAGATTTAAGCGTTTGAAATTTCTCCCCCAATAAACTTTAAAGTTTGTTACTCAGGCGTCAAAACTGTGTAAATCCTGTGTTGAACCGCTTTCCTTGGCCATTCTGGGGTGAGTGAATTATTGAGGGGTAATCGCGAGATAATGTTTGTAACATATTTTTTAAAGGCTGATGTACCTGCAATCCAAATAATGTTGTTAGAGGTAACCAAGGGTAAATATTCTTCTTCCTAATAATTTCGACCGGAGATTGACTGGGACTCAGCCAATGATGATCTTCTGATATCAGATGCAGCGGTCCCAGTGTGAAACCTCTGGCACCTATTATTTTAATACCAAACCTACCTGTATTTTACTGTCCACCTCCCCTTTAAAAGGAAGCAAAGGTGACATGTATTCTTGATACGACCCAGGATCGTTTCAAAAGTGGAGTGATCTACAGATCCCTCCGTCCCTCCTCCTACGCCGCCCCCACTCCTAAAACCCCCACTTTTTCTCCCGTATACTTTTCCGTGCCTTCCTCCACCCAAGTCCGAGGAGCGCTCGCTCGCTCGGCCACTCGGCGAACTCGATCAGCTGTATCTGGGAAATGCAAAAAGGAAAAAAGAAAAAAAAAAAAAAAAAAGAGGACCTGCGTCCTGGAAGAGCGAGTGTGAGCCGGGCGCCGCTCGCGCCGTCTCGCGCTTTGCATAGTGCCCGCAGATGGCTCGCTCCGGCCCCGGCGCGGCGATCCGGTCGCCCCGAAGCAGTGGCAGGGCTGGGGTGGGGGTGGGGGCCGGGGACGGAGGCCGGGGAGGGGGAGCGCGGGGGCCCCTCTCGATGGCGAATGGTTTCTGTTGGTTGGTTTTGTTGTAGCCCCTCACCCCCACCCCTTTTATATTTTTTTTCCTCCCAAGTTCTCTTGCCTTGCTATCCCCCCTTGAATCCGAAGGCGCCTCTCGATTGCGATTGGGTGCCGGGGCCGGGTACGTCAGTCAGACTGTGACGTGCAGTCTTCCTGTTTCCTTCAGCTGTGTCTTAAAGTAAATCTTGTTGTGGAGCGGAGCCCTCAGCTGAGGGAGCGCTCTGGAATCACACACCATTGCAGCCGGGGGAAGCAGAGCGGCGCAAAAGAGCTCTCGCCGGGTCCGCCCGCTCCCTCTCCGCCTCGCTCCGCTCCTCTCCTCCTCTCTCCTGCTCTCCCCTCCTCTCCTGCGCTCCGCTCCTCTTTTCTTTTCCTCCTCTTCTCTCCTCTCCTCGCCCCTTCTCGCCCCTTCCCTCCTCTCCTCTGCTGTCCCCTCCCCGCCCTCCTCTCTCTCCCCTCTCCCTCTCCCGCTCGCCCCGCTCGCTCGCTCTCGCACAGACTCACCGTCCCTTGTCCAATTATCACAGTCATCACCCGCAAGATACCACCGTGTGTGCGCGCGCGTGTTTTCGTTCCTCTCTCTGCCGGCAAAAAAAAAAAAAAAAGAGGAGAGGCTCGGTCCCCCTGCTCTGCGCACCGCGTAAGTACCTTCGCCCCCTCGCCAGTCCCTCCCCTTTTCCAGAATCACTTGCACTGGCTTGTTCTTGAATGAGAAGGAGAGAAAAGAGCCTCCCATTACTCATGGCCGTGTAAACATTTTTTTTTTTCCAGGAGAAAAATGGTGTTATTTAACTGAATCCTAATAAAATAGCCCTCTAAACAGTTTCCGAGCAGGAGCCTCAGTGGAACTCAGCGCTCCGCTCCTCCCAGGCAGTTCCTGAGAGTAAGTGATCCGCTTGGCTTTTATTTCTTTCTCTTTCCTGCTGGTGGCTGGGGGTGGTGTTGGCGACGGGGGGAAGGCTGGTGTCGCTGGACTTGTCGCTGATCTTGTCACCTTTTGTGTACTGTTTCTGGGGTATGAAGAGGCGCTTGTTTCCTTTCCTGCTTTCTCTTGCCCTCTCTTCTCAGGAGAGAGGACCGCGAGGGGGACCGGGTCGCTTTTTGTTCCTCTAGATGCCCGCTTTCCGCCAAGCCTCATCCTTCCCTTCTCCCCCGGGTTAAAACTCCGCGGCCAGTCTCACGTCCTTTCTCTTTGTCTTGTTTATGATAGCTGCCTTTCTTCCCGGCTCTTTCGATTTGTTTGGCATTTGCATACCTTTCACTTCTCCTTTTTAACCCCAGCGGAGGGCCGGGAGTGGGGAGGAGAGGATGGGGGGCGCTCTGTTACTTTCCGCTCGAAACGCTGTCGAAGCTGAAATGCTGAAATCGGGGTTGGCGCGGTGGAGTGATGGGTCCCGGGAAACGAGCGCGGCACCCCTCTCCTGAGCTCGGGGACCCAGGGCTGGGTCAAGTGGAGTCGGGTAAGGCGGCACCGGGAGCCTCGGGGGCCAGCGCGGTGCAGGGATCAGGGCCCAAGCATCGCGAGGACCGGAGGGTCGCGCTCCGGGTGGGGGTAGGGGTGTTCTTGGGCAGCGGACACCGAAGGCAAGGAGTCTCCCAGCAGTCGCTGGCTGTGCTGGGCAGCTTCGGTTTGGTCTTGTCTGGGTGGTACCTAGCGTTTTGCCCCAGTTCGAAGGACTGAGGGGAGAGGAGAGGAGAGGTGAGAGTAATTGTTACTGGGAAGGCTAGCGAGGAGGGCGGGAAGAGGGGGGAAGAGCTGCTATCTTGCCTGAGCAGACCAGGAGGGGGACGCGGCGGGAGTGGGGGGCAGACATCACCCAAAGTCCAGTTTAGCAAGTTGTTGGCTCTTCTGGTGTGGCAAGCAGTTTCTCCTCCTGCTAAAACTGCACGTTGGTGGAGAGAGTGATGGGGGTCGTAAAGGGGGAGCAGCTTTCCACAGACTCCCAGGTCTCGGGCCCCTTCCCAGCTTCTTGGGAAGTCGAGAGCCCTCCAGGCAGACAGAGAGCAGAGCTAGGAGGAGGGGTCGGGCGATAGTTTTAAATAGCCCAAGGAGGCAGGTTGCAGTGTGAAACTGCTGTTCTTGGCAACCCAGAACCCTACTCCGCCTGGGGGAAGGCTGGGAACTCACCTGCTTGTTTTTATTTTTCCAAGAAGGTCTGTGTTGTCTCCTTGAGCTTATAAAAACAGAGCAAGCACAGGGTGGCCTCCTCTCAAAGTCAAGGCTAGAAGAGTCTCTCCTCTTGTTTTCTCTCTCTCTGTGTCTCCTTTTCCACCCATGCCCTCCCTTGTAAAAAAAAAAAAAAAAATCATTTCCTTTCCTAAACTAGGTAGGCAGAAGTCTATTAGAGTGCGCATGGGCAGGGCCTGACAGGTGTGTTGTGTCAAGAAAGACAGGTGCAAATTTCCTCTGTGTCTGCGTGTGTCTGTACAGTTCCAGACCACAACGCTTGCTCGAGGGTTGTAGAGGTTTATGAATTTATGGTTGTCCTGCTTAATAGGATTGTCTGAGCTAATGGGAATTGGGCTGTTGTTGTGTTTTGAGCCCTGCCATGTGAGTTCTTTGGGTGGGGGTGGGGGGCAAGTTGGTATGTGTTTGTTTATTTTTCTTAAGGATGTTGGCAGGCTGCTGCTGAGGCTGTGTCCCAGGCTTCTGTCTACCAGTCAGCCAAAAGCACCCCCACTTCAGGCAGCAGGTGGAGGGAGACTGACTTTCCCTTTGCTTCCCTCCAGTTTATGCCTGTCTCCCAGGTCTGTGCTTGGCAAAGATAGGGAGGGAGAGAGAGAGAGAGAGAGCTGTCCTTTGTGTGTGTGTGTGTGTGTGTGTGTGTGTGTGTGTGTGTGTGTGTGTGCTGCTTTGGACAGCCATGGGTGATGTGTAACTGCCAAGAATACCAAAGTCAGTTTGAAAGTGTTACTGTTGTTAAAGCTTATCTTTTCAGCATGCTTTCTCCTTGCTCAGAAAGAATAGGTATGTGCATAAACTCTTTCAAGTCATATGTTAAATACTTTCATAAAGTAGAATGAGCCTGTCATTGTACCAGACGTGTGCCAAATGTCCTAGATATGACTTTGATGGAGAAGGAAAATCTCAAGTACATGAGAAGGTAACTGCTTTTCTATCTGATGCAAGATGAGGGCAGTCAGTTCTACGAAGAGTTTCTTGCAAGAACTTCTGCGTATTTTCAAAACGAAATGGGCTGTGTGTGGTGAGGAAGGAAGAGTATTCCTGTTAACCTGTCGTGGGCTACAACATGGACATGTTTATAGAATGGTAAAATAGAAGAAGTTAAGGACGGTGGCTGGATGTGCGAGGGAAGATGTTGGGAATTTGACGTAAGCGCTGTATCTGGCTTCTTAAAACTTGGCCTTTGAAAATTTTCTTTAAATGGACTACTTGTTTAAACTGACTTGCACAGGAATAGGTTAGATGGCGAATGGTTTCTGTTGGTTGGTTTTGTTGTTTGGGTGGTTGTCATTGTTTCCACGAAAGTGAGATAGTATGTGTCATTTATTCTTTGCATTTAATAGCAAAGTTTCCCCCAGTACTTTCCTTGCTTTTGAAGTTCTTTGGTTAACTAAAATGTCATCTATGGCTATGTTCATTTGCTTTATTTTTAATAGGGATTATCTGTGCTTGGCACTTATTGATATTTTATGTGTCCATTATGCAGAATTCTATTTAGTTTAATCACCACCTTGTGGGGGAAAAAAAGTCATGCACACAAACCATACATCTTTGTTCTCACTTTATTCATTTCCTAGCATCGTCCCTCTTTAAGCAGCACACGTAATCCTAAAACCTGAGCTAGCTTATTCTCTAAGTTGCCAGACCTCCTCTTTATTTGGTTTAAAACTCAAATAGGCCTTTTTAAATGAATTTCTTATATCATTTCAGGGACTGTCTCAAATTTGTAATATTAATATAAGAATTTTTAGATTCAGGATTAACAAAAGAAATGATAAAATGTTACTTGTTACAATAAGAAAATGGATTGTGCATGACGTATTATTACAGGATTTTAACTAAGTACTTGTATAAATTGGAAAGGATATATACATAAGGAATTTTTCAAACCTTATTGCCTAGTGCATTCTCAAAGGACATTGAGAGTATTTCAATTTTCTGCAAAAAGAGAAAAGTGTAAGTGTGTTTTCTTAAGATGATTTCTTGATCTCTTTTATTTACCAATTTGGTGAATTATTACTTTTTAAATAAGTAGAAATTAGTATTTTAGGCATGGCTCAGAAAATATTCTGTGTTCATTTTGCAGGTAAAAAAATGTGTAGAATTTTTCATAGGATGGAATAATCTTAAGTGAAATCTTAAACAATCTGAGAACTCTATTGTGACAGGAAATTTTAAAACCTAACAAACACTACAATCTTAGTTAATTGAAGTATTAACTTATGTCAAGTGAGTTCTTCAAAATAACATCAAAGGCTTTCCTAACCTGATAGTAAGCAGAAATATCTCTGAAGGAAAAGTTGATAATTAGCAGAAATGAACTCTTGAATACATTGAGGTATATAGCGTACTGATTTTGGGGTCACCTAAACCAAATCATCTGATTTTTTTCCCCTTTGAAGCGCTATTTCCAGATTGATTTGAAATATTCTTTGCTAATGATATTCCAATTGAAATCTCATAACCAGGTTGACCCAAGTAGATTAGAGGCCCATTCAAGGAAGATTTTTCTAAAATAAGTCAAATGTAGGCTTGAGCAACTTCTTCGAATAAAGATAGCCCAACAAAGATAAATCATCTAAATAGTCCAAGCAGGAAACCATGCCAACTTTACACTCTCCCCATCTCATAAAAGATTTGTCTGAACTATCTGTATAATTACCATAATGAAACACTTCTTTGTCTAGAATCTCCAGATAGATTCAGTAAAAGTTGCATCCCCTTCTCCAAAATAACTTCTTTATTAAAATGGAGCATTTAACCACTTTCTACTGCATATTGAAGTGTTACTTTGAAATTCTTTACTGAAAATTCCTTTCTACTAACCTTAAGTCATCAGTTTCCTCAGGACTTTCCATGTTAAATAGAATGTCAGATAATTCAGATTTTAATGAAGAATCTTTTGGAGTAGTTAAAATCTGATTTGATTATACCTGGATATTTGTCCATGTCATGTAATGTCTTTTTCTAGGAGGAATCTGCTATGTTAAGATATGCATTGTGTAGAAATTATTAAAGCATTTGTGTAGTTTATATGCCCATTGGTGCAACAAAATATTTAATAATAAAAAATTCTATATAGACTTTTGCATTAATTAAAGAGGAGTTTACAGAAATAGAGTATGTGTATCTGACTAATAATACATTTGGGTTCAAATTCTACATCAGTATTTTTCTGTCTCCTTGTTGATATTGATGTTGACCAATGCTGATCAAAAGGCTTCACATGGCCTCACTAGACTCAAAATTAGTGTTAAAATGAGAATATAATAAAAATCAGTAATAATTGTAGCTGAAACATTATGGCTTAATACCTATGTTGAGAAATAAAGGAGTTTTTAAAAATCCTAATGGACAGGACAATATTTATGATAAAGTCATTCCATAGCATCCTTTAAATTCTGAGTTGGGAAATCATGTAAGCACTTGGAAAATGTTTTCAAGTGATTTAATCTACATTATGGTCATGTAACAGTGCATTTTCTTATGTGGTAAATATATTCATGTATATTTCTGCAGTATGTATATCTTATTTGTGAAACACGATGCTAGTAAAGTACTGTGTCCACCAGTTATTATAATTTGATCTTGCCTATAGTCTCCATGGGTTATGCTCCCAATGTGTATTACCACTCTACCTTTATTTCTTAAACGTAGGTCTAAAAGCTATATGGAGAAATTTACTTATTTGTGCCTATTAACATAATGCCTTATTTTTCTGGCTTCTATAATTTTTCTTATTTTTCCCACTTGTCTTGTCCTCTTTGTTATGTTTCAGCCAGACATTTTTACAAGATCTAAAAGTATTTAAATTATTTTAGCCCCAAACAGAAAACAAATCATTTAATCTAAAAATGTTGACTGATTAGAAGAGAATTGCAAAAAATCAATTCAGTTCGGTGAATACAGAGGGAGTTATAAGATATCTTGTTCTTAACAGACCCCACAAGCATGTGTAATTAACACTTATTCTCCACTGAATATGAAAGTATCATTTCTTTCCACCTTAGGAAGAGCACAGCCCTCCTCTTGGCTCCAGCATGAGGCAGGGATGCAGCTGTTGATACCTAGGCTAGATGAGAGGAAGTGCAGTTGACGCAGAGGTAAATGGCAGTTGGAAAAGGAAGGATGCCTGGGGATGACCTTGTACTCGTCAACTACACCAGTGTGTCCTTTCTGAGCCTCTGTTGCACAGGTGCTCTTCCCCTAGCAAGCAAGGATGGCAGGAGGAAAGTCCTGTTTGGGTGTTAAGGTTAACAAGGGAAGAAAAAATACTGCAGAAAGTTTGCTCAACATTTTAATTGGAGATCTGTGTGCTTTGCAGGTGACATTAAAGAGAAAAGGATTTGCACACAAAAAGAAAAGAGGTAAAATTTTCAAATAATGGCAAAGGACTCAATTTTTGGAAAGCCGATATACAAACAAAAAATCTTCCTTGTAACCACCTCCCCCATATGCAAGGGTTTCTGTGATTGATAGAGCTTTGGAATGATTAATCCTTTTTCTTGTTCCTCTCAATCTCTCCTTGTTCTTTCTCGCACCTGACAGCTAACCTGATTTATCAGATCTAGTGTATTAGCGTAATATTCATCATTGCATTTTTGTATTCCTGAAACCAATTTTATTATCAGTGTGTGAGGGGGTCTCAATCATTCTGAATTCAATTTTGAAGCCAATATTGAAGTTATTGAGATCTCTGTCTCCATTCCAAGTTCAGGAAATTTTATCCTGAAGCATAAAAAAAGTATTTGAACCTCAAGCATACCAAATATATATATATATATATGTATATATGTGTATATATATGTAAGGAAGCATCATCTTGCTTTCATGATGCCCTAAAGCTGGTTCTTTTAAAATGTTTTATCTTCATATAGAAACCAGGAGCAAAGGCTGCATAATGAAATCTTTGTCACTTAAAAAAAAAATACATATTGTTTCCATCTAAGCATTGAGCATTTTCTTGATTTTTACAGGTTATTTCATGCTGAAATTATGCCTATTTGCATGGATAGTCATTCTTTAAAACTAGCCACAGATGCAGTCCTAGGGAGCACGTAGATGTTTTTACAGGTGAACCGAAAGAGATGGGAGCTGTTCCAAACACTCTGCACGCTGCCTTTGGCAATAGACCCTGTTATTGTGAAGATGTGCTCTGTTAAGCAAACGTGAAGTTTAATATTAGATAAACCCGGCATGAAAAAATTATTTTTATTTTCTTCATAAAATGTTAATTGTAAACAAAAAGATGTGACATCTTATATGTGTACAAAATTGGGTGTTAGCATCACTTAGTTAATAAGTCACACAATATGTTAAGTGTCCTTTATAAAATGCAAGGAAGGATGTTCTCTTTTTATATTGTGTTCCCAAGAAACAATGGAAGTTCATATACAAAGAAGGTATTTCCCTTTCTCACATGTTTGATTGATTTCATTTTCTTTCTTATTTATGTATCATCTCTCAGTCTTCTTATTTTTTTTCTTTAATTTGGCATAGGAAATAAGATTCACAAATGGTGTATTTTAAAGAGTTTCTTTGGGCATTTGAAGTATTATTTTGGCAGATTTTTAACAGAACAAAACTAATCCTGGAGATATATTTATCCTTGCCTAGTTCAATAATTTATTGTTCCACACATTGATTTCTAAAATGTGATAACATCCTTCTTTTGCAGTGAATCCAACTTTATAATAATTTAAGTCATCAGAAGGACATTGTGAAAATTTATGAATATTCTTATATTAAGATATAGCCACAGATAACATCTTCATATATGATTTCACTAATAAAAAATGCATAACTATGCTAAATAAGCAGACTTGTAAAATGAGTATTTGTGCATCTATTTCAATGATAAATCAACTATTTATGTTTGAAAGATGCTGATTGGGGTGTTCTTCCCATTTTACATATGACAAAAATATTTTAAAATTCAGTAATAAAGGCTGTGTATTAAATATTTGCATTTATTTCAGAGTGTGTTTCCTTTAATAGCATTAAAACCACAATAATTTTAATGCAGAAATGGAATTTTTCATCCAAATTTCACACAGCCTCAAAACGTAACCTTATTTCTTAAGTATAGACCACTTTCATCTTCTTTTACAACGTGAATCTCAATGCCCAAAATTTAATCAATTGGTTGTCAGAGGCTGTGTTCTTATAATCTACTGTTTCTTCTGAAGATAAACAGTATCATTTTAGGCATTTGTGAAAGAGAATCATATTACTGGTGCTTAAGCAGTTTTTGCTTTTTTTTTTTTTTTAATCTTAATCCATCTTAAACCAGTGGAGCAGAAATATTTAAAAATGTTTCATTTCAAGCAGAGTGCATAATAAATTGCAATAATTGTAATGTGCCATAAATCCCAGAGCCTATGCATTTTGCATTTGATTCAGGATTGAGGTCAGGAAATTTGGAGAAATTTAAAGAAAATGATTCATCAGTCCTTTTGTTCTGTTGGCCAGGGTCCCGGGATTCTTGAGCTGTGCCCAGCTGACGAGCTTTTGAAGATGGCACAATAACCGTCCAGTGATGCCTGACCATGACAGCACAGCCCTCTTAAGCCGGCAAACCAAGAGGAGAAGAGTTGACATTGGAGTGAAAAGGACGGTAGGGACAGCATCTGCATTTTTTGCTAAGGCAAGAGCAACGTTTTTTAGTGCCATGAATCCCCAAGGTTCTGAGCAGGATGTCGAGTATTCAGTGGTGCAGCATGCAGATGGGGAAAAGTCAAATGTACTCCGCAAGCTGCTGAAGAGGGCGAACTCGTATGAAGATGCCATGATGCCTTTTCCAGGAGCAACCATAATTTCCCAGCTGTTGAAAAATAACATGAACAAAAATGGTGGCACGGAGCCCAGTTTCCAAGCCAGCGGTCTCTCTAGTACAGGCTCCGAAGTACATCAGGAGGATATATGCAGCAACTCTTCAAGAGACAGCCCCCCAGAGTGTCTTTCCCCTTTTGGCAGGCCTACTATGAGCCAGTTTGATATGGATCGCTTATGTGACGAGCACCTGAGAGCAAAGCGCGCCCGGGTTGAGAATATAATTCGGGGTATGAGCCATTCCCCCAGTGTGGCATTAAGGGGCAATGAAAATGAAAGAGAGATGGCCCCGCAGTCTGTGAGTCCCCGAGAAAGTTACAGAGAAAACAAACGCAAGCAAAAGCTGCCCCAGCAGCAGCAACAGAGTTTCCAGCAGCTGGTTTCAGCCCGAAAAGAACAGAAGCGAGAGGAGCGCCGACAGCTGAAACAGCAGCTGGAGGACATGCAGAAACAGCTGCGCCAGCTGCAGGAGAAGTTCTACCAAATCTATGACAGCACCGATTCGGAAAATGATGAAGACGGTAACCTGTCTGAAGACAGCATGCGCTCGGAGATCATGGACGCCAGGGCCCAGGACTCTGTCGGGAGGTCGGACAACGAGATGTGCGAGCTGGACCCGGGACAGTTCATCGACCGCGCCCGCGCGCTCATCCGGGAGCAGGAAATGGCCGAGAACAAGCCGAAGCGCGAAGGCAGCAACAAGGAGAGAGATCACGGGCCAAACTCCTTGCAGCCGGAAGGCAAGCACTTGGCCGAGACCCTGAAGCAGGAACTGAACACTGCCATGTCGCAGGTCGTGGACACTGTGGTCAAAGTCTTTGCGGCCAAACCCTCCCGCCAGGTTCCTCAGGTCTTCCCGCCTCTCCAGATCCCCCAGGCCAGATTCGCCGTCAACGGGGAGAACCACAATTTCCACACCGCCAACCAGCGCCTGCAGTGCTTTGGCGACGTCATCATTCCGAACCCCCTGGACACCTTCGGCAACGTGCCGATGCCCAGCTCCGCAGACCAGACGGAGGCGCTGCCCTTGGTTGTCCGCAAGAACTCCTCCGACCAGGCCGCCTCCGGCCCCGCCGCCGGCGGCCACCACCAGCCCCTGCACCAGTCGCCTCTCTCCGCCACCGCAGGCTTCACGACGTCCACCTTCCGCCACCCCTTCCCCCTGCCCCTGATGGCCTACCCGTTTCAGAGTCCTTTAGGTGCTCCCTCCGGCTCCTTCTCCGGAAAAGACAGAGCCTCTCCCGAATCCTTAGACTTAACTAGGGATACGACGAGTCTGAGGACCAAGATGTCATCTCACCACCTGAGCCACCACCCTTGTTCACCAGCACACCCACCCAGCACGGCCGAAGGGCTCTCCTTGTCGCTCATAAAGTCCGAGTGCGGCGATCTTCAAGACATGTCCGAAATCTCACCTTATTCGGGAAGTGCAATATCCTTTGATTCTCCCCTCAAGGAAGAAACAAAACCAAAACCAAAAAAGGTTTCCCAAAAGGTTAGGTTTACACAGTATCTAGAATAACGTAGATTAGTGTGTTCTTAAGAGTTCCATCTTTCCTGTTATTCAGTGGGATAGACTTTTATCAGCATGCCTGTGGCATTCCTGATTGCAGAAAAAGCCTAAAACTAAACCAACGTCTTTGCAACTTCACAAGTTGTTCATTGCCTCAAGGGGCCTGGTATTTAATATGTGCTTTTTCAGCAGTGATGTTTTTTGGGTTTTTTTGTTTGTTTGTTTTTTGTGTTTTTTTTTTTTTTTTTTTTTTTTGCTGTTCTTCCTATATTATCTTCTTATCTCTTTTTTTTTTCTCTCTCTCTCTCTCAGTTTTTTTAAAGAGTAGATTCAGAGATGGGAAAAAAAAATCTCATTGTAAATATTGATTGAATTCTCTCAGATGTTTTTTAACGATGGTGAGTTTTGTAATGGAATAAAGAGCAAAGTCAGTTTTCAGATCCCTAAGATCCCATAACAAGGATTCTTACTTTAAACCATCTGCAAGGCTCCTGGGCCATTTAAAGAAGGCCCGATGAGATCTTACGAAGAGCACTTTATTTATGGGAGGCTGAGGTGGGAGAAAAATGGATGTGTATAGGAAGTTAGATTCTCTCTTTAATCTTTAAGTGAGACTCTTTTTTTAAAAGGAAATATACAGGTACTGATTTATTCAGACCGATGGGTCTCTCTCTGGTTCACCCAAGGTCTGTTCTTTGGGGCTGGTGCAGCTGCCTCTATGCATGATTAACCTCTGTTCAGCCATACACAGAAATCTTTTGTCCTAACATATACAAAGCAAATTATTTTGGAAAGCAAGAGAGCACAATTAAACATAAAACTCAGCTGTATTCGACTTAAAAATGGCTATCTTTTTATGACTCTTTTAAATTCTGAACCTGACTTTTATGTAGAGATGCCAGTTATATTTTTTATTAGACCTATTCTGAACTCCAGCTCTTTTTAACTGATGATTTTTTTTTCTCTGTACATTGGTCTTTTTAGTAAATGTTTAAAAAATCTTGTAGTCGTGGCTCTTTGGGGGTAGTAGAACAGTAGCATTTGGGGGCAGGTGGAGGCATGTTTCTTGTATAATAAATTACCAGATGGATATAAAATTTAGCAATTAAGTTGGCTGTTACTAAATTGAGGATTTTGAGCAATTGTCTTGATGACTAGAGATTGACATTTTCGTATCTAAGCCCACTCCAGAGGCTGTCACGTAAGCGCAAAAGTCCCAGCTATGGTGGAAATGTGTTTTCTCAGTTAGTGGAGATCATACTTCCAGCCAGCTCTCTGGATAGTAGTGAAGATTTCTGACGAGGGGAACTGGAGCCACAAGCATGAAGTTTAACTTGGGCGATTAAACATGGAGTCTCTTCCCATGGTGAGGAAGAAGAGAAGGATGTTGGAGATTTACATATGTAAATAGAAATTGAGACCTAGCCTGGTGGTTCATTTAACTTCTGCATTTAAAAGATCTAAAATTCAGTCCATCAGTCATGAATCAAAGCTGCACCCAGCTCCAGCCTCACACATTATAAGCAAGTAATAAATATTGGTCAAAATGATTGGAATGTAGATGTTGATGATGAGAAAGGCAAAGTGAGAAGACACAGTGACCTGAATGGTTTTTTTACCCTTTTAGCAAAAGCATGTTTGGAGGTTCATGTCAGGCTAATGTCTAGAGATAAGAACCGTTGCACTTCGGAGATGTCTTAACTTCTTTTTGAAACAAGTAATAGTGATAGTGGGTTGTTTCTCTCTCTCTCTCTCTCTCCCTCTTCCCAAACACACACACACTCACACACACACACACACACACACACACACATGCACACGCGTGCACGCAAAGCAAAGCAACATGCATGCCCATTTTGGTGAACATTTGAAGCCAGGTTTCAAAGTTCTATAAGTCCATACTAAACTCTTCAGCTCAAGATGCCAGTTTATGGTTTTTTAATTAGATTTTTGATTATAACCAGTCAATTATAATTATGGCTATACTTTTTTTAAAAGTAAGTTTGGTCTTCTAGGAAAAAAGTCTTTTAGATTGCTTTAGGTGTTGGCTATGTTCATTATCTCACCCTCTCTAAATCCTCTGAGGAATTTTGAGGATTTGAATTGAAAGAAGTTTCTTTTATTTCTATATGTATCAAAGGCTTTAAAGAAAATGTAGCTGCTTCTTCTTCAGAGACATAACTTCTCGTGTTTCCTACCAACCGATACAAGATTCTATAGAACAGTGACAGTTGAAAAACACCAAGTTCGTATGAAATATTAGTTGCTTACACCTAGAGTTATTTCTTTCATGTAGCTAAATAATTTTGGCCTCTTGTAATTAATGGTTACATTTTCCACCTTTTGGCCTTCTATGCTCTGGTTCTACCTCTTTCCCCTCTAACACATTGCACTTTTAACCATTTATCTCATCGATTCATTATTTCTCGGGCAAAGAAGATAGGCAAAGAACTTTTTCTGTAGTTCACTCAGTGAGGATCTGAGTCTTTGTGGGGAGCTTGGGTCCACTTTTCTCCTGTCTCTGTCTCTGTATGGCAATGAGTTCTTCCCTCCAATCACCTGATGGTGTACAGGCAATATTCTCAAGCGTTTTCCTGGAAGAAATCTCTGGGAATCACAGTGAGTGATTACTTTAGTTTTAAGGATACAGAACCATATGCACAGTTATTGCTTGAAAAGATCAACAGAAATAAGTAGAAATGGGATGAAATGGTGCCACTGTGACTGCCATTATTATGTTTTTTTTTATTTTTAGTTCATGGCTTTCCAAATGGTTACAAATAATTTAATTCTTAAGGAACAATCCTTTCCTCCTCCAAAGGGTATCATCTGTATTTTTGAACAAAGTAGCCAAGATAAAAACTGAACTATTAAGGACACAAGCTTATCAGATAAATCCATTCTAAGTTCAGCACATTAAACACATACGTTCTGTAGGATAGAACACACTACCGCATTAGCCCTTCTAGTGGAAAGGGAACAGTGCATGTCTGCATGTCCAACTGAATGTCAGTGCACCTGCTCCAAGGGCTCACTCATGTCTTGGATATAAAAAATGTGTCCAGTATCTTTGCAAATGAATCTATTTAATCAAATATTAAGTTTTATTCAAATTCCCAAAGAAACAGCCAGCCAATTGCTTTTCCTCATGATGTTCCTTGTCACTCATCCTCTTTGCATCTCAAGAAAAATAGCCTTGTGTAGGCCTCAAATATTTGCATGTACCCAATTAAAGCACAACAGTAGTATTATAAGCCGTTAAGATGTGCAGGTGAAGAAATTGAGCCTGTTCTTTGTGACAGCCGGCTTTCCCTTCTCGACTTGTACGGAAACGTTTAAAAGACTTGACGTTTAGAAAGGAAAATTGTTGAGTAATTTGAAATTAAAATCCAACCGGAAAACACGGATTACAAATGCATTTCTAAAATGTAAAACAATCCACAGAAGTTGATCTTTTAGAATTCTTCTGGGGCCATAGCAATTATATTAGCTATACTGAAACATATAAAGACTGAAAGATTCTGCGCTCCTAACTCCCTCCCACCCCGGAAAAGATTATAAAATAAGGAAATTAAAAAAAAAAAAAAGATTTCCATATACTACGTGTCCCTCTGATTATGTTGAACTTCTTAGTGAAGTAATGACTTACTCTGTCGCTATCATTATGTGAATGAGTTTAGATCTTTTCTCCCCATTGTGAGTTTCTAGGGGGGAAACCTCTTTGAAACATAGCAGATCAGAGAATAAGAAACTAAAACTCTTCAGGTTTCAAGTGTCTTAGAAAAAGTAAGCAGTCTCTCCATTTGCTTGGAACTACAGCGTGTAAAATCTCTAGACACAACCCAGAGTTCAGTTGGAAGAAAAGAATTTTCTTCCCCTGGCTTCACCACCTATTATTCTCCCATTTGCCTTTTTGCTGCCTCCACGACTCCTCCCACGGCTGCTGTTTAGGTAAGGTTATATCGTGCTTGGTAAACAGACAACACTTAGATTCTCAGGTTGTTTGAACACTGCTTTAGGTTCAGCTGCAGTACCCCGCTTCTCTGATCTTTTATATTCCCGAGCAGATGTCTTTCATTAATTTATGGATTTATCATCTTTTCTTTTTTTTTCTTTTTCTTTTGCTTTTTTTTTTTTTTTTTTACACCTGGCAGCTGTCTCAAGTTTCAGCAGTTATTGTCTATTTTGCATTATACATAGAATTGAATGTCATCTGTCTTCACAAAGCTATGGCTAAGAGAATTGAGGCAAAGCCACATGGACTGCCGGGACAGATCTTGTTTGCGTTCCATCCCCCCTCGCCCCACCCCCCCTTTACCTCCTTAATATTTATTTGTGCTCATTTTCTTTCCTGGCCTTGAATGGAGCTTAGCTCGTGTTCAGTACAGCTGTATGTTTACTGAATCTATTCCATCATGAGTCATTGTGCGTGTGTAAGTATCCTGGAAACAGCTAGTGCTTTCTTGGAAGAACAGTTGCTTTTCAGCACAAGCACTTAAAAGGGAAATTAACCAATTGGTCAGTTCAGATTTATTTTGAGGAGGAAAAAAGGATTATCTAACTGTTGGCTTTTAAATATTTCATTAGCTATTTTTAATAGTTTATTAGAAACATATATTTTATGGGAATTTTACCTTAATTACACAATGGGCGGGAGATAGAGATTAATTCTGTGTTCCATTTCAACTGATCAATTCCAAGTATTACCAACAGGAAACATTTTAAAGCAAAAACGGACTCGAGAAATAAGAATTAGAGTCATTTTTCATTAAATAAAAAGCCTCTAAATCCTGATTAAAATAAAATGGATAGTTTACTTTTTTAAAAATAAGAAGAACTAAAATATCTCAACATAATTTAGACGTATTGAAGGCTTCAGGAAGTTTTGGTAGCTCTAGGCTTATCTGAGAAAGACAGCAAAACAATTTGTGTTTTGTATGAGACCAAATATTAAAAGATTTGGGACTTATAATGCAATGGGTGAAGTTGTTTTAATGTCGCCGTCTGAAAGAAAAGATTAGAACTCAGATCTGAGAATGTTTGTCCAAGTTCGGACTTCCCTAAAACTCTTATCACAAGGCAATAGGAGACAGCTTGCAACTATTATTTCACTTATCCATTTGGACAGATGGTCTTGAAGTGTGCCGGCTCCTTTAGGCTTCTCTGTCAGTCTAATGGAGGTTACTGGAGGGCCTTTCAGCTCTTTCCTTGGCACAAGAAATATGTCAGTCATAAATTATCGTCTTTGTAATCATTAAGGATCTCAAACAAAAACACAAGTTCAGTTAAGCTGCTTTGGCTTACAGATATAAAATCGAAATTTCTTTCTTGGGTGTTTATTTTCAGTAAAAAAAAAAAAATGAAAACAAAAAACCACAATTCTTAACTTTTCTATTTACAAAGCAAGGTCATTGTTTTAAAATTGAACGGGATATTAAAAGGAATGTTCGTTGAACAAATTGTCAGCAGAATATTTGGTTAAATACCCCGTTATAGGGAGTCGAGAGCTTATCAATATTAATTTGATTATGCCTCTCTAGTAACTTTCTGGTTTCCCTCCATCTTTAAGATTAGTCATGCTGTGCTTGATGAAGGTCGTTTGGAAACCTTTACCTTTTTTAAATGTCGGTGTTTATTTTACCTTTCTTGGTCAGGTGTGAAATTTTTGTTGGGTAGTTAAGGGGTTATGTGTGTGTGTGTGTGTGTGTGTGTGTGTGTGTGTTTGTGCACACGTGCACATTTTTTTCTTTTTTTTCCTCCTTATTTTTCCCAGACTCTCTTTTAAGAGAAAATCCTTAGAGAAGCTTCTAGGAAGGACCCTTAATTGACCTTGTGGGGGACCACATTGATTTTCTCCACGTGCATCTTCATTTCTGATAAATTATAAAGCCATTAATTTGCTGAGGAAATGGCAGGGCCAGGCTGCGGCACAGATGTGACCAGAGCCATCCCAGCTCTGAGTCTGCTGAGGAGTGCCAAGAATCTGGGGGAGAATCAGGAAGCTTGGATTGTTATGGTTAGCTTCACGTTCTCTTGGGAACTGTTTTAGTTGCTGCTGTTTACAGATCTAAAAGGTAATGATGTTTCCAGATAAATAGGCCTTCTTATTTGGGGTAAGTGGCCATTTATTGATCTGCTAACCCACATTTATTGATTTGTTAGCCCCAACTACTGTGTCACTCTCAAAGGAGTTAACTATAAATCCAGGACAGGCAAATCGTATTTGGTTTTGGACCGTTGCTTTAACAAAAGCGACAGCCCCCCCTCTCCCTGTTCTCTCTGTGCCAAAACTACCCCTCCCAAGTTTCAGCTATTATTTAAAAGGAAACAATTAAAAGGATATAATACGATAAGAAGAAAGTGAATCAAGATGCTCCATTAGATTAGCACTAAAAGGTAAAACGTGAAACTTGCATAACAGTGTTCAAAATAATGCATTTTATATTTTCATGTACATTAGTATAATAATTTGATGTAAACTGCAGAGTGTAGAGAGAAGAACAAACAGAACTGTAATTGCGAAGAAGAAAAATAAAACTCTTATGACAAGAGTTGTGCGGTACATGTTGGGTGCATTTGTCTCCTTAGCAACAAGTGAACGTATACATAGCCTACCGACCTGAAACAAAGGGAATGTTTTGCCATCCTCACCATGGAGTAGCCAACTCCGTTGTGCACCCTCACCATCACATTTGGCAGTTTCTGACAGACAATGGTCATTTGGGTCAAATGGCAGCAAGTTAGCAATAGGTTCCATAGTCAGTGCCCTATACCTTCTAGTGTTCCCACAGCTGCTTGGTGGGCCTCCAGACCCTCTGGAGGTGGGGCAGAATCGGGGAGGTGGTAGTTCTTGTGCTTACAGGATTTTTTTTCCTTAACCAATTGCATCCTACATGCAGGAAGGATTGTCACCCAATCATTTGAAAAAAGCAAAGCTCATGTTTTTTTATACCCGTTATCCCAGCTCCAATATGTTGAAGACCTACTTCTCCGACGTCAAGGTAGGGCCATTTTTTATTATTAATTTCTTCATTTTCTATGCACGTGGTAGTGATTCGAACTCCCAGAAGTTAATGGAGATGAATGTGGAATCAGTTTATTCACACACCTGTGTTGTAATTGATTTAATGCACTTGTCTTTTTGTCTAAAGGTGTGTTAAGCAAAGATGCCATTTGTGTATTAAGACTGAAGGACTGGTATTAATAAGTCACATGGGTTTCTAATATAGTCCGGAAAACTTAGCCTCTGTCTTTATATGTTTGAGTAGCTTCTTGGAAGAAATTTTGGCTTGTAATTGATGGATGTGCTTTAGAGAATGTTTTTTTTTACTCTCCCTTCAGCAACAGTAAACTGTTTCTGTTTTTGTTTCTGTTGGTTTCCCCATATTTGTGCTTATGAAAGCAAACTCTAGCACCTCTTTTTCCCCCTGCCGAAAAGGAGCTTACATTGAAATTCTCTATGCAGTAGCTGCTTAAAAACAAAAGTGATGATTGTCTCTTATTTACAACTTAATTTGTTGTTGATGTGGAGTACACTGAGCATAAGGAGAATGAATAAAGTGACAGATTCAGGACACATTATTCAAATGAGGATATGAAAGCTGTCGGCCTACAGCTGCAGCCTCCTTCATTCTAGAGAATATGGGGACCTCCTGGTTCTCTGTGTATGTGTGTGTGTGTGCGTGTCTGTGTCTGTGTGTGGGTTTTAAGTAATTGTTTGCATCAACTTGATGTTGTGTTAATCATCTGTAACTTTTTAAAACATAGATTGGGTTTTGATGATGATAATGACACACATGGTATCATTATCCAAGGAACTTGATAAACACTACATTAGCCGAGATTAGTTTATTAGGGTTGGGTGTTTTTCCCCCACCCCTCCCCTGCCCACCCCCATATGTACAAGTTCTTATTTCTGCCACTGAGAACTCACAGGCTGCCAACACATGCTTGCTCTTCCACCGCTCCCTGCACGCAGCTTGTTTTGTGCTCCGTGTCCAAGTGGCTTCCGTGGCCCCATTTTGCAGGCCAACTCATTTCAGTTTCCTTCACTGATGTTTTATTTGGCCTTATAAGAAAAGTTCTGTTTTCCCTCCTGTTTGCTTTTGAATTGTGTATCAACTTCAGCCTTTTCTCTTCCTCCATCCCTGGCTGTGCTCCTTAAGTGGAAGGCATGTTTTCTCCTCATTCGGTGCCAGCAAACTGGGCAAGATGGGGAGGCAGAGAAAGTCAGGAACTTGAATGGCTGGTTAAGAATCATTAAGCACAAAAAAGGCTGAGTGACGCAGTAGGCCAAGAAAAGGGTTTGGGCTTTGCGGGGGGACAGTCTCCAATAGGCAAATTGAAGGGAATTTGTCAACTGGTTGAGGACTGGCCAGCTTCTAGAGCCTGGTAGAACCTGGCAAAGTTTGTCTTCCAGGGAATCTTCCCAACACTTTAGTTCTAAGAGGGGCACCTGGAGGAAAAGGAGAAAAAGGTTACTGTGCACACATGCGTGTGCGTGTGTGTATGTGTGTGTGTGTGTGTGTGTGTGTGTGTGTGTAGAGATCCATGCTACCCCTCTTCATGCCTTTTAGGGCAATGATCTGCAGTGTTGTGATATAATAATGACAGTACCCTGTATTATTTATGTAGCACCTTTCATCTAGAAAGAGGCCACAGAGCTTTACAAAATGCATGGTTAGGGATCACTAACCCACCACTGAAATGCAGCCACCTGGGTGGTGGAGAGCAGCAGCCGTTCTGAGGCAGCAACACTACCCAGATGTCAATATTAGACATATTCATGTTTTGTGCATGTGCCTCCACACGTGTTGGGGGGGAGAATAAAATGGGGTAGATTATCGATCTGCAGCTTTATAAATCCTGTGCAATAGAAACCAATGAGAAACTGTTCCCCTTTCTCTAGAATGCATCTAAAACTTCCGCTTTGCAAATAACTACTGACTCTATGCATGACAATTAAATACCGGGGTGAA
>NW_012137080.1:1675776-1723276 GCF_000956105.1 Propithecus coquereli | reverse complement strand
CTCTATGAGACAACACTAGCAAATCTCCCAGTACTCACAAAGGCATTTTGCTGAGCCCTGCTGGCTGAGGCAACAATAGTTGGAGGTGGGAATATGGCAAGAGTTCTGCAGGCTGAACCCCTGATGATAAGAGAAGACGGGCTGTGGCTTGACAAAGTTGGGCCATTTCTCCTATTATTTTGGCTAGATGCTGTGCCACCCTGAGGGTAGGAATTTTTTTTCCTACATCTGCTTATGCAAAGACCTTACATTAGTAATCGTGCTCTCCTTGTATAGATAGGAATCCAGGAATGCCCAGGAAGTTCACGATTTCAAAGGAAAGAAGGGCACCTTGGTCTGGCCTTGTCAATGCTGGGGCCCGACCCCTAGCACCCTAGTATGCCTCCTGTCTGCCCATTCCTTTTTGGCTCTTCTCCCCACTGTTCTTGGCAGTGCAGACCCGTTGGTGGCTTATAAAGAACTGAATGTGGAAGCTTAGCAGTAGTTTTTCTTTGAAAGTTTGAGTGGCTATACTGCAAGCTACCAATTTACCTCTGCTCTCCAAGACCAACGTATTTCTTGCCAAACGTGTTATAAGTGAAGTTTTTCTTTTGCCAAACACATTAAGGTAAAAAAAAAAAAAAAAAACACATTACAGTGGGGATTCTTCATGTACTGCTCTACTATTTTAAAATCTCTTGTTTTTAAAGTCTCCGTTGTAACCAAACACTGGTTCACTGTATTGACAGAACACTAGCAGATTTCTTCTAAAGCTGAAGAATATGATTATGGCTAAACATTTTAAAGAAATCTTATTAAGGGCTTCATTTCTCCCCCACCCTTCTGATAAGTCTAGTGCTGTAAACCTTAAGTTAAGAGATTGCTACTTTGTGCTAGTGAAGTTATTTACATTATTTGGGGGCAAATATTCAGTTGGCAGCATACATCAACCTTCATAAAAGACTTGTCCAAGATTCATGTGATAATTTCTGCATTTTTGCTGCATAACAGACTCAAGAGAACAAATCCTTAAAGTGCGCATTAGGGTTTGCAGGGTTGTTTAAACCTTACCTGGTTGGCATTTAATCCTCTACTCGTAGCACAAGGGCCAAAATGACACAAATAGGGGTGGCTGGCATCAAGAGGTCCCCAACAAGCTGCTGCATTTAGCATCATCTAAATCCTCTTTAATATGATTAACATCTGATATTTCTCTCTTTGTGAATCATATCCACTTCCAGCCAGGCTACCTCTCCTTTATCTACAGTGGCTATTTTAAGACTGCTTCACTGCAAGGAGTATGGGGCCTGGACAGGAATTTTGTCATTTCTCATGTGACTATGGAAAGTTATTGGACTGCTCTGGGTCCAATTCCTCCTTCACTAAAAATGAGGCAGGAGGCCGGGCGCGGTGGCTCACGCCTGTAATCCCAGCACTCTGGGAGGCCGAGGCGGGTGGATCGTTTGAGCTCAGGAGTTCGAGACCAGCCTGAGCAAGATCTACTAAAAAAATAGAAAGAAATTAATCAGACAACTAAAAATATATAGAAAAAATTAACCGGGCATGGTGGTGCATGCCTGTAGTCCCAGCTACACGGGAGGCTGAGGCAGTAGGATCGCTTGAGCCCAGGAGTCTGAGGTTGCTGTGAGCTAGGCTGACGCCATGGCACTCACTCTAGCCAGGGCAACAGGGTGAGACTCTGTCTCAAAAAAAAAAAAAAAAAAATGAGGCAGGAAAGAAGCAGGAACACGGATGGTGCCCCAGGCCCTCCACTGACATGCTCATACACGCATACGTACATACACACACCCAACACCACACATGATCCCCATATCACTAAATCGTTTTTAAGTTAGCCTCTCAATTTGGCACATTTACTAACAAAAGCTTCAGATAAGGTGAGCCTTTCTTTTCCGTGCCTCTGTGCATGGAGGTCACTGCTTAAGTGAGATGCTTAAAAAGCCACCGTTATTATCTTTGTAACTTTGCCAGTGAGGGCCACGGCTGCAGGCCAAAAGTGGACCCGGCACCTCAAGCTAAATAGCTTCGCTGATATTATGGGCAGAGCTGGGCAATCTGTATTTAAGTTTCTCCTCTTAAAGTCAAGCAAAATGAACCTATCGTTTCAGTATGAGCAAGTGAAGAGAATGGCAAAGTGGAGAACTGTACACCTTGTTTCTTTTTTAATTTTTAAACAGAGATGGAGCGTGGTACAGAGACTTTGAGGTAATGTCTACATAATGCCCAAAGATCCAGTCAATTCAAAGGAATATATTAACCCAACTGAGTATGAGCTGGTCAAACAATAAAATGTCTTATTGATTGCATTCTGAAAGTTCTCCGTCGGTTGTTGGTAGCAATCGTAAAATAGCTAACATTTATTGATTGTTTACTAATGTTCCAGGCACTCTTCTAAGTGTTTTGCCAGTATTAACTTATTTAATGTAGGCAATAATAATGACACCGATACCAATATAATAACAAGGGAAACTTCGATTTGCCTAAAGTTTTACAGTTTTTAAAGTTGTTCCAGGTGGGTGAGGACAGGGGAGGAGGTTTGAGGCTGAGGCTCCTGCTTTCCCTCCCTCACTGCTGCTTTGTTCTTCCTTCTTTTTCTTCTCTACCCCTTGTCTTTTTTCAGCTTTCTGCTCCATCTCTTCCTCTGTTGCTTGCTGGTGGCACCTCTGTCATTGCTTAGCCCCACCCCCCTCCAGTCCCTGCCGCTGCTGGCTCTCAAGGCTAGAGAGGCTGCTGACCCCTGGCCCACAGGGAAACAAAGCAGATGGGGAAGGTTTATCACTAGCGAAGAGGGAGTGGCTTGCATCTCTCTCCTCTTCTAGACCCTGCATTTCCTGGCCTTTATGAGTCAGGACCTTCTCAGTGGTGGGGGCACTTGTACTGCCTTTTGTATCAGTTTACACAGTTGCCAAGATTGTTGGCACAGCATTCAGACTTAGGGTGGTGAGCACTTGAGAGGACCCAAGGGATGTGGCAGAACACACTGAAGGGGAAAAAAAACGAACTTCTGGTTCATACACTTTTAGTTGGTGCTCAAGGGAGTCAAGCTGGCATATCGCACGGAGCCGGGCGACTCTCTTCTGAACGTGAGTTTGCAAAGGTGTGCAGGAGGAGAGGGGCGTGCAATCACCGGCTGCATCTTTCACTCCTGTTTCTCACATTTAATGAGATTGGCAACAATAAATTTGTCTTTCCAGGTGTGATGGTATATATTTCCATACTTCATTCTCACTTCACTTTGAAGAGCTTCCAAAAAATGTTTTTATGGGGAGGGAAAGGAGGTTTGGGATTCCTTCCCAGTTTTTAAATTATACCGATACTTGTGATTTTAGGGGCATATGAGTTGAATTTTATTGCTTTTTTTTCTTTCCCTCACTGCTGTGGCAGGGAAGGAAGAGAATGATCACTGTCAGTTTCCGAGGCTGGTTCACCTGTTCTGCAAAGAACTCAACTAAGGCAACTGACTTGTGTAACTCGCACAGGTTCACTGCCCTACCAATCAGGAAGCCAAAAGACGTATCAGCCTAGGTTGGACTGCATTACCTAGGTTGGCCACTTCCATAGGGTGAAGCTGAGAAAGGCAGAATGATCCAAAGGTTGGGGGGTTTGAGCTGGGCTGAGTGTAAGCAGAGAAGAGAATGTGACGGACACCTTCGTCCGGGCACATCGAACACTCTTTCTCATTCTGGGGTACCATGAGGTAGCGTTTTCCCACCACCACCACCGTGGGAAGCCACGTTCCCTCACGGGCCCCTCAGTGGCTGGTCATTTACCTGTAGGCAGAGTCGAAGTTCCCAGCAAAGGTGACTAATCTCCCCTGCCCTCACTAACGGCCCAGGT
The DNA here is from genome assembly GCF_000956105.1 of Propithecus coquereli. Taxonomy (NCBI): domain Eukaryota; kingdom Metazoa; phylum Chordata; class Mammalia; order Primates; family Indriidae; genus Propithecus; species Propithecus coquereli. Next base: position 1,719,439 of record NW_012137080.1, on the reverse strand, counting down.
TTGGGTATAGAAGGCTTCGAAATACATTGACTGGGGAACTTGATCCATTCGTTAGCGGGTTTGCAAATGCCATCTCCTAAGGTACTAACATCTCACTGGGCAGATGCTCAGTCATACAGCCTGTGGGTTTGACACCTTTCTAGGTGACACATGACAGGCAAGAGGGGTAGTTCTGCAGACCTCTTTATGCATTTTCTTACTTTCCTCTGGGAAATAGAAAATTTAAAAAAGCAGCACCCCTCACATGCATTCCCCCTCCAGGCAAACACATACGCACTTACGGAATATATTCTCAACACTGTGCCTACCCCCTCTTCCCAGCCCACTCCCACTTTCCCACTTTCAACAAAACCCATGTTTAAGAAGATCTAATGTATTTGGAAGTCTTTCTTTCATTTGCATTGTCGTCTCTTTACAGAAAAATGAGGACAGGTGGATTTAGGAAGCGCTTCCCTCTGCTCCAAATAGATACTTAAATATGAGTGATCATTTGGAAAACTGGCACATGAGTGAAAACCTTTTACTGCTGTTGCAGTCTTTTGGCCTCAAAGCCGCTGAGCCGTTTAAATGATTGCACAACGCACTCTTGGTGGGTGGCGAGCAGGAAAAGAAACCCTCACCATTTCTCCTCGTGCCAGTCCCACCATTGACAAGCCAAATTGATCTTTTAAGAGACTAAATGAATGTTCTCTAAATATATGTATACACATGGCTGTCTGGGAACATATTCCTTCTAGGGAGCGATTGCCTGAAATTTGAAGGAGAGCGCAGTAAGGACACCAGGTTGGGAGTGGGGTTGAAGCGTCGGGGGTGGTTGGAGGGGCAGAATTGTGTGCGTGCATGAGGCTTCATTTTTGTACCGCTGTCCTTTTGGGATTCGAGGTGTTCATCAGTATAATGAAGCGGGCCCATTGATTTATCATCTATTTGGTAATGTCATTGCATTTTTAGCTCCCTGTGTCTTTTTTGTCATTGGGTTACATTCAAGCACAGTAAGATCAACTTTAAAACCTCCTTACTCAACAGCTTTATTAGTTATAGCATTCCATGACCTTTCTCAACATTCTTAAAGAAAAAGATACAGTGTAATGTCGCTTTACTTTGCTTATTGTCCTTTGTTGGGGTGAACAAAGCATTTTCTACAGTGGCTATAGCACATAATTATACAGCTTTCAATAGCAGTGTCTTGGCACATATCAAAGTTCAGAGGAGCCTTTAGAAAAAAAAAAAGATGTTTTGTGGCAGCCTAGGGAGGGTCTCATCTTTCCTTCAGAAAATAGTTCAAGGCTCTTCTGTCAAGCTTCCCTACTTAGAGCTTTTTCTCCTCCTGCTTCATAAAGTTTAAAGGGGATTCAGTGGAGTTCTATGATCTATTTCCTTTGAAAGATTGTTCCTCGGCACAGAGAGGCCCTTTGACTTCAAGAGTTCACAGATTCATGTCTTTAGGTATCATATGTCTGACCTTATCAGTTACTCCATTTAATGTAGGAGAAAAAGTCTCAACTCTTTGTGTTTGTCTGTTTTGCCTCTGTGAAATGATTTGGTGAAAAGACCATCCTTTTTAACACACCACTGAGAGGCCGTTTCTGACTGTAACCTACCCTGTGGCTTTTCTCTCTTTAAAAAAAAAAAAAAAATTGTCCTTGTGTTTTGTGTATGGATGAGTTCACAGTGAGAATAGAATTATACAAGGGCAGGCGCACACACAAAAAAATCTTTTGCTTCCCTCCCTCACCTCCCGCCACCCCTCCCCCAAATGATCTATTGGCTCTCTCGGTGACTGTACCCCAACAGGCGAAGCCATTTAGCAAACACAGAGGTAGCGGCTATGGTGCTGGGGACAGTGGTGGGTTTCCCTTTGCTTCGACCTACCCCTAAGGCCTTCATAATTAATTGTCCTTCAGAGATGAGGAAAGTTCAGGAACAGTGTGTGGAATGATGCCTATTGTCTGACATTCAGTTCTCCTTGCTTTGGCTTTTTTTCTTCGTCCCACAAAGGGTTATCAATAGGAGAAAGAGAGCAAGTTCTCTTCTGAGAGCCGCTGGTGGTGGCTGGAGCTTTCAGTGGGATGTTATCATTGTGTTCAGCCCATCCTGGATTAAATGTCTGAAGAAGTTCTAACAACCTTTTGAAAGCGAGCCTGTTTATTTTGTCTAGATGAAACAAACTCATTTAGCAAACCAACGCTTGCTCGAAGTTGGAGATCCTTTTTCACATGGCAGAGAACATTTTTAAATCAAATTTCCTCATTTTCCCCCCAGGATGTTATTTAACTTTTTAACCGTTTGGTTCTTTGTCAGTCATAGGGCAGAAATTTTAATGATCATTCACTCATTTCTCTTAAATACATCAATATAAATGTCCGACAATAACTTTTTTTTTTTTACAAGCGTTCTTTTTGGTGAAGCGTAGGAGTTTAATGCTTGAAAGTAGATTGTTCTGGTTCGAAAATATGGTTTCACCTTCAGTGATTGCCTTAAGCCAATCTCCAGTGCTGTTCTGTAAGATGACATAAAATAAATAACAAGCTGTCTCCCTCCCCAACCCCAATTTTTGGCTGAGACACAAAGTAAAGATGCAATGAGGAGATGGCTATTTGAAAAGTATAGGAAAAGGAGAACCATCTATTAATGATCATTATACTACCGTTCCTGTTAAATAGGGTGAAGCCAGGAAAAACAAATATAATCGTTCTTCTGAGGAGCAGTTGAACTAGCAAATTAGAAAGGTTTCAAATAACTACGTTATAGTGTTCATGGCAACTTCAAGGCTGAAGGGAACCCTGTTTAAAGGAAATCTCTGTGTCCCTATAGCAGTTTCTTTTGGAGGAAGTGACCAACAGGATAGCCAGAATCGATTCTGCCCCCGTTGGTCTTTGAAAACGATTTCACAACAGACCTTTTGGTATTTAAAGAGAACCTGTGTATGGAAGTTGACACAACTAATATAGTCATACCCAAAAGAGGGTCATAAAAAATTAAAGTTAGTCTCATGAATCTTTCATGAGAAGCAATGAAAAGGACACGAGTGTAGCCAAGTCCTTTGTGCTACAAGCTCTTCTTCCGGGCTCTGAGCTATTGTTCTTTCAGCTCCTCAAACAGACTTTCACTTTCAAACTGACAAAAGTCACTTAAAAGCCAGACAGCTGTACTAACACACCCACCTTACTGAGCAAGAGCCACGGGCAGGTGACGGGGCCTGCTGAGAGACTGTGCTGAAAACGAGCAGGGGCGACTCTCCCGCGCCTTACCGTTGCTTTTGCGCTCACTTTGAGATGGCCCGTTCATTGCTCATTTGTGTCCCCCCCTCTCCAAAACAGGTTCCCCCAAATATATCTTGCATTTTCTTGGCAGTATGAAAGGTTGACATCTATGATAGTATTGATGCCTTAGGCTGTGCGGCTGGGGTCAGGTCCATGGGAGTCTGAGCACTTCTAGCAGAAGACAGGGAGGGTTTGATTTACAGAACTCTCTGTTGCCACTTCTCTGCTCCTCTTTACTCGATCCCTTCCATTCAGTCCAAATCTCGCGTCAGCTTTTCAGATTTCTGTTGCCTCGTCAGGAGGAGCTAGGATTGGATGGAAAACACCCACCAAAGATGTGCACGAACGTCCCCTTTGGGTTTAAGACACAGATATAAATAGTCAGGTGGGTTGCCCTGCCCGCCTCCCAGGCCTCAGGGCAGCCGCGAGGCCTCCCTGTGTGCGCATTACAGGCCTCCCCTCCCCTGTCACCTTGTGTACAGTCTGGTCTGTGACACTGATGGTGATTATGTCATTATTTTGCTCTGGGGGCCCTGGCACATCTGCAGAGCCCAAGCACATCTTCTTTGTTGCGTTGGCAAATGTCCCACGCCGCAAATGCTTCATTAGCCCTGCTGCCGGCCTCCTTGCCAGACGCCAGTGCCCAAATCCAGGCTTCTTTTTGCTCCGTTCTTTTGTGTCGCTGATGATCGCGCATTCATCTTCCTGGTTCTTCCCCATTTTCCTAGACTTCTGAACTCCAGATGTCCCCGTTTTCTTTGCCCAAATCACTCCAAAGTCCACGGTGAGAAACAAGGTGACTCTTTACCCTTGAACCCTTCCCTACCCCTGACCACCTCGTACACTTTTTTATTCCCCAAATGAATAGTGACTTTGAATAGCTTCCCACCGTGAGGACTAACGTTTTCAGACTTGCAATTTGAAAAGACACCAAGTGATTGCTTCCAGTGTATGATGGTAGAGAGAGTTAGAATTAGGGGTGATTAAATATTGCTTATTGTCTGCATGCTTTTCTCCTCCGTCCCCTACCTCTGCCCCTCTCCCTCTTTCCTGGGCTCCTTTATTTGCTCCTGCACGTTGCCACATTTTACCAGTTTTCAGAAAGCACTTTAAAATGTGAGTACAGAAAATATTCTTCATGCCTTGCTGTGCATGGCGGAGTTGTCTGAAGAAGGTTCCTTTTCTCTACATGGAATCTTCATCTCCACTCTGCCCTCTCCCAAAATCCACTGCCCCCTCCTCCTGCTGTCCCAACCTCCTCAGCCCTCCACAATGACCTATTATTAGATACTTAAAGTGATTAACACTTGGCTGTTTTGGAAACAGCTAAAACACTTCTCTCTCTAAAGTTTGATTCTGTATACTTAATAGAGCCACTTCTTTTGTGAAGGTGCGCTGGTTTCCGCATTAACTGCGGTAAATTTTAGAGCTTAATATCTTAGGCTGTGATGGGTACGACATAATCGGTATGTTTCATTTCCCCTTAAATTTGAATGAACTGATCTGTGTTAGTGCGTTACGAGCAGCTTCTCCAACAGAGTTTAACCAGTTTTTATCCCCTGACCGCTCATTACAACATAAGATGATTTAAATGTCTCTACTTTGAGTAAAACATAAGATTTTAGTTTTGAAGTATAATTAAAGGAGTAAGTTTGTATTTTATAGGAATCATGGTCAGATCATTGCCCTGAATTCTAATTCAAAATCCTAGAACAAAGACCCTCCTAAGGATTAAAGAAAACTTCCTCCAAGGAACGAGTTGCCATATTGTACCAGGCTCCTGAGGTTTCCAAATACCCACCAAAGATGGGCACAAGAATATGCATGAGCCCTGTTCTGAATATTAGGAACAACCCAGACAACAAGGTGAGCAGAGTGGGGGTCAGCTCACCGGGCTGCCCAGCCCGTTGTCAGCCCTGGGCAGGGAGCACATTGGGAGAGGCTGTAACCTGCCACTGATTGAATCGTTTTCAAAAGACTGAGGCTGTGCCCCAAACATTCCTAACCTCCCAGTATTAGATCATTCTGGTTTTATCACCCATGGGTTTGTTTAAACTTTTTTTAAAAAACTTAATCCCATTCTCAGAATGCACCATTCCTCAAGATAATCATTCTGTAAATTTATTACCTGCTGGGAAAATGGTATCTTCTTTTTATGGCCCTTAAAGTGATTCCCCTAGAACTCCACAGGGATATTCCTTGTTATAATATCCTGGGATTTGTGAACAGGGTTGTGGCCATATTCTCCATTTCCTTTCTGATTTTATAGACTTTGATCATTACTGCCTCTTAATCTTCATCTCTACAGATTAAGGAGCTCTAATCCTTTTTAAAAGCCTAATCTCATACAGTAAGTGGGCTGCCCCCGATCATTTTAGCCGCCCTTCTGTAATGCGCTTCCCGCCTGACTGTGTTTTTCTGAGGGACAGTTACAATTACTAAACCACAGGGCAGAATTCCAGGTGTGGGCAGCCATGCCACAATTTGGCAATTGTGCCTTATACACACCCAATAGGACTCTTTTTTGATTGCCCCAAAAGTTTATCCTCGTAAGTTGGATTTCTTGAGTAGCATCTCAGTAGCACTTATTGATTAAAATGATCCTATGAGACCAATTTGTCAGCCTCTTGGCAAGTACTCTGGCAAATCTGATTGTGTCTACAGGACATATCTCGCCCCCCCACCTCCAAAAAATGGGCAGATCCACCCTGCTGTCCAGATGTTTTCAGAGTTTTTGTAGCTAAAGTACTGGGGTATTTGACATCATGAGGAGCCAGCCTTAGTCTTGGACTTGAGTCTATAAAAATGACAACTACGGCAAGAAAGCTCTGGTTTCAGGCAGGAAACAAAGTGTTCACCTACAAGTTGTCATTATTTTATATAAAAGCATCATCTTGAAATCTTAAAAAAATTTTAGGGGGGCGTCTTTCCATGTCAGTGGTCCTGGATCAATACTAATATAGGATTTAAGAGCATGGGCTTAGAGACAGTCCCTGGGATCAAATGCCAGCCCTGTCACTGTCTAGCAGTGAAACCTTGGCAAGTGCCTAACCCACTTGGTGCCTCAGTTTCCTTATCTGTAAAATATGGAAAATAATAGTGCCTACCTCACAGAGTGGTTGTGAGAATTAAATGAATCTACCTGAGTGTATTAACACAAAGTGAGTGCTATGTGAGCATTCACTTTTATGCCTCTGAAGAGCCAAGTAAATGTTACTTGTCACTTTACACAGTTACTTGTCACTGCTACATTGGTAGCCCGACTAGTGCGTCATTTTCTGCTGACCCTAAATAGGAAAATAAACAAACGAGCAAGGAAGGAGCTCTCGTAAGAATTGGAACAAATACTCAATGCAAAACTGGTTTTAATAAGAGAAAGTGATTCCTCCTGCCCCAAATGTGGTTGTAAAGGCGACCCTAGCCTGGAACAGCTCCGGGCTCCTGGAGTCATCTGTTCCAGATGAGAAGGGCAGTGATGAGAGGCCAGAGGGTGGTGGAAGGAATACTTGCCTGGAGGGTCCGGCTTTGGCTATACCTGCCTCACTGGGCTCTACTCTGCTCACCTGCAAAGTGATCAGATGAAACTCAGAGCTTTGTTCTAGCTCTGACATTCTGTGATTCTAGAATAGAGGTCATTCTGCATTCTCTAAATAAAGTCTCCTGAGTCCTGGTCATGATGCAAAGCTTTAAGCAGTGAATACGGAGGCCCTGGGAGTCCAGATGGCTTCCACGTGGGGCCACTTCTACCCTAGTGACTCTGCTGCAGCTTAATTATCTCAGTCAAAATCTCCAGAGTACCCATTGTCGTTTTCTCCCAAGGTCCTCTTTGCAGATCTAAATCTCAACAGTGCCCTTGGAGACATGGCAACTCCCTTACCGGGATTATAGGGACTAATTTTTCAAATTCATAAACAATTTATTGGCTGAGTTAACACTAGTCATTATACTTGCTGCTCACTTTATTTGTTGCCTTGGCTGGGGTGGCCAAGCAATGACATTTGTCAGTGAAACCCTGATGCCTTTGAGTTTTCTAGGAGGTGGCACAGACCTGAACAAACTAAGAGAGAGTCTGTACACCTGTCCTGATACACATTCCACGTAGGCCACACCTCAACCAAGACAATCAGCATCTGTAATATGTATTAACTTCTGTGTGATACACGTCTTCCCTCTTTCAGAACAAAATTAGCTATTTTAGATGGTTTAACTACCTTCCCTACTAGGCTCGTTCGGTAATTTTTGCAAAAGTAGCACCATCCTTTCCTTTAAATATTCCCAAAATGATAGTAATTGAGATCATAGAAGTCTTTTCCATTGGGATTTTTTTTTTTTTTTTTTGGTGTGTGTGAGAGTTTGTGGTTGGTAGAAATCAAATCCTCACACAAGTCATTTGGATATGTATTTTTCATTATTTGTTACAGTTATTGCGCCCACCTTCTGGTTTTTGTTTGTTTGTTTTGTTTTATTTTGGTTTTAAGGCTACCTTAACATTTTAAATTAAGAACTGGTACTAAAAGTAACTTTTATTAAAGGGTAATATATTCACTGAGAACAAGAGGGGCGGGAGGGTGTCGAATAGGGATGAAGGCAAAGAAATGACCAGAAGCTGAAGTAGACAGAAGAAGGTGAAGTCTATGGTTTCAAGGCTAATTTTAATATACAGTCCTATTTTCAAAGGTCTATCATTTTCAGTGACCTGAAGGTGTATAAGATAATCTGCATATAGACTCCTGAAATTGCCTTTCCTCGGGGCCAGTCCTAGGTATTGACAGCATCCTATGACTCCCCCACCCCAAGCGTGACCTCAAGTCCCACTTTAGGTGTTGGTAGGGGTCTAGCAGACTTCCAGAAGCCCTGAGTTCCTTCTGAAATGCTTCTATGACTTCCCAAACTATTTACGTGTCTTCAAAAGGGGATTTTGAAGCCCTTCACAAGTTCTTAAGTAGCTTTTGAAATATAGCTCATTTGTCCTTAGTTGTGCAAAGGGTGATTGTGGAGGAGAGACCAGTAGAATTCCCTTGAAATTTCTCTGACAGAAGAAAGATCTTGCAGCCAAAACCAAGGGATGGGATTGAGACTAATAATCTCCATCCTTTCCCAAAACAACCTGGATATTATTTGGGGTGTCATAAGCTACTGCTAGCAGAGCGCCAGTATCCCCCATGAGAAGCCCTGTTTGATCACTATCCGTATGGGCAATGCTGTTCTCATCGCATCCCGCCTGAACCCCACTTCCTAGCAGCTTCTCCCCAGGCTCCTTACTCACATCACTCCATCCAGAGGAACACAGGGCATGCAGACTAGTTTTAATATTAGCCTAAGCACAGTTTAATTACGAAGGTAAAGCTGCCACAGAAAACAATCACGTAATGCATTCTCCAGCGACACAGGAGTAACCGTGGATTATCTGTGCTCCAGCGTCCCTTCATGCAATATTGGCGTGTTTATGCCGTGTTGTTTTTGGATAATCTCCCCTCCAAGAATGGTACCAAGCTTGGCGCTGTTCATTTCACCACCTCAGCAAAGTTAAACGTCAAGGACTATCAGCCTGTCTTGAACTCAGGAACAAATGACACATAATGCATGGGGCTGCCTCGAAGGGGCGTTGGTTAGCACTGCAGAGCAATGGGGTCACTGATCGACATGCTTATTTTTTCCATCTAAGTATCAAGCTGATTGGTTAGATGTGTCATGAAGCGGGGATAGATTGCTCCAGTTAGCACATTTAAATATGTATTGGCAGGAAAGCTCCTAATGAAAAGTTCCTAATCAAAGCAGGGCAAGACTGAAGTCCTCCTGGTCCTTGACCTTCTCTGTGTGTGGTTTATTAACTCTATTCCCATAGACATGGGCAGCCTTAACTGTATATGAGAAATCACATGACATTTCTGGTTAAATTTGGGTGAGTCAATCCCATCTACCCTGCGAGAAGACCTGGTGTGCCCAATCAGTGAGGCACACAGAATTAGTGCAGAATGAAGAACATTAGGCCTTCAGAGAAGTTGTTGCCCCAAGTCTGGCTAAGAGCAGGGGTTGGCAAACTATGGCCTATGGGCCAGAGCTGACCCTTCGTCTGTTTTTCATGGTCCCAAGCTAAGAATGGCTTTTATATTTTTAAACAGTTGTAAAAAAGAAGAAGACTATGCAACCTAGACTAAATGTGGCCCACAAAGCCTATGTTTTTTATCTGGCCCTTTACAGACAAAGTTTGCTGACCCCTGGCTAGAGGTGGTTTCTCTCTTTGGTGGAACATGAACTTTCTGAGATTCCTTCTAGTTCTAAAGTTCTAAAATTTTATGATTCTGTGACAGAATAGTCTTGGTCCAGCTCTTACCTGAACAGCCTACCAGCTATGCAATTCCAGTGGTATGCTTCCAGTTGTTTTTAAGATCTTAAGAGTATCTGTGTACTCTCTAGGAGTGAGGGGAGGAGGTATTAGGTTTTAGTTTTTGATGTATTTTCTTTGATTTTGTTTTTATCTTGTTTACATATTTATTTATACTGGGAATCACTCTTTGAGACATATGCAGAGTTTGGGAGGGAAGAAAAATTTACTCCATTACAACAAATAATGTGACAATCATTGTGTTTCTTAACACCTCTAACACCAAGACTTCCATGAGTGAGCAAATAAACTATCCACTTGAAGTGTATTCAGTGAACCAAATTTCAGCCCCACAAACTAATTCTGACAGTCTCTCATAGACATTTGTCATTCTGTTCCTGGCAAGCTAGTACCATCTTTCACTGGAGCTATGTAAGGAGATGGTTTTATTTGTCTTAATATCCACAGGCAGAGTTGCCAGTGGAATTCTTTCCTAATTTAAAATGTATACACAATTTATTAACAGGTAGAATAGAAGATGTTAAGACTCTTTTCTGTTACCCGAAAGTCACAAGTACTCAAAAGGCTCAACTCTAGCACACTGTTGATAATTTTATGATGTTTTCAAGGACAAAGACGTTATCAACACCTTAAAGGTACAGACGTGTTATTGTCAGTTCTGTATTTTCTAAATACCCACTCTTGAAAGACAAAGACTCAAATTCAGGTGAAGAAATAAAGAAGATACTCAGGGTGTGTCTCTACCCTTCATTCGTGTTGTCAGAGAAGTTCATGTGAGACGTTTGGCCAGTAGCAGCACCCCACTCCCCACACTGCAGACCAAAGTCCACTCCTGTGATCCCTTTCCATGCATTTCCACTGTCCATTCGAGGTAGATCCTTAACCTCCCTCCCTGTCAATTTCCATGGGACTGTTCTTCCTTTCATTACGTTTCCCCCGCGGGGCTGTCTCCACCATGCCATAGCTGGTTGCCACTCTGCCGGCATTTAAAATGGCTGGTGTACCACTGGAGGGTATCAAGCAGTCTAACTTGGAAGTGTCCTGGGACAGGCTCCATGGAGGACATGAAGGGAGAGATGCTTTCCTTTTGCCACTTTTTCTAACTATTCCTGCAGCTCTTTCGGTCTGGCTGAGAAAAACCTTGGTGCTGTTGGGTGGATCATCACTCCTGTTCCTCGCCTAGCCTTTCCCTGGGTTCACTGCCCCCAAGCTCCCCCCACCCCCCAAATTAACATGACATTGCCTGGTGAGCACAGAACGTGAGCAGCTTCCACCAGCTGAAACCTCTGATCCCAAACTCACTAGAGAGTTTGGCTTCGGGATTTTGGCAAGAAGGCCTGTTGCCCATCAGGTCAGCATGAATAAAGATTTCTTTCTTCCTTTCTTTTTTAAAGTCGAGCATCAATTGAAACTGCTCCCAATGCTCTCTGTCTCTCAAGACAATTTAACCCCTTTTCTCCTAAGTACGTTTTCTGTTCTGAAGGCCCGGTATGTTGTTTTATTCTTTTCCTATGAGACAACTAAGACATCTACTATATGGAAAATTTGAAAGCCAAATCAATCCTAAACCAATCTTATCATTTTTAAAGTATGTTTATCCAGCTTTGTAGTAGGAACAAGCAGACTGTTTGAAGGCCACATACTTTTCAAACCTTGGTTGCAACACGTTTGCCCCGTTTTGAAACTGTCTTTATCTAGACGAAAAAACGAAAATCTATTTGACAAAGTGGCACTCTGGCCAGTTTATCTTGCAATATGGCTTTAGCTCACTGAGTCTATTGATTTCCTTAAATTAATGTTTACAGAATGCTACTGAATTTTGCTCAACAGAACATTGTTCTTTCGAAGCTTTGTAAAAAAAAAAAAAAATGATACTGACTGTTATTGCCACGTGTTCCTTTGCTTAGACGATGGAAGCATAGTTGTTTTTTTTTTTTGTTTTTTGTTTAAGGACAACCTTGAACTATAGCCACTTCCTGCAAGCATTTGCTCTTCACATATTTAAGTAAGAAAACATGTAACTAGAAAGTGGGCCCACTCTTAGAGACCCAGCCTGCATGTGCAATAGACTAATCGAATCCTTTAACGTCCCTGAAAGGTGAATGCCACCTGGAGCATCAGAGGGAGACAGACTTTGGTCCTAAACCCAGTAGATGCTAAAGAATCTTCCTCTGCCTCATTTGGTGTAACCAGCAAACATGTGAAAGCAGCTTCGCAGCCAGGGCTCCTGGCTAATGCTAGTCGCTCCAAACATGAGCATCCTAATAAAAATTCAAGCACCATTTAGCCATTTGCGGGGAAGTCTAAATATAACACCTTGTTCTTTGCCCCTGGTACTCAGTGTTTAATACACAAAATCTAATCTCTAAAGATGATTTTAAAACTGGCCTCCCCAGGGAAGTACACATGTCCATTCAGCTACTGACAGTGCAGAAAACAGGGATTTGAGTTGTAATTAAGAAATGACAAAAACAAAACTTAGGAAACGCAAAGCAACTTTTCTGCACTGGCTGATTCAGCCAATATGAAACCACCCAAGCAAACCTCCTCAAAGCATCTCTCAAAACGATAGGGTGCACACATTTATTAATCACAGCAAAATGCTTCCCAGGAATTAGGGCTCCTCTTTAAAGCTTCATACCACCACCTTACATTTGGATGATATTTTATGCTTTCCAAAGCACATTCATTTTTCCTTTCCCATTTAATTCTTCCCTATGATAAGAGGGCATTGGAATACAATTCCACGATTCACTGTGTACAGCATCCTGCACCATCTCTTCCCTTCTGAAGGGCCAGTTAGTCCCCGGCTGTACACACAGCCTAAATGCTTGCATGACTGCAAAGCGAGACCCTTAGTAACAGCATCTTGAGACCATATTTCATAGCTCCATGATTCTTCTTTTCTGCCTCTGGCAGGAGAGTTCAGTGTGAGCGAGACAGCGGAGCAGCAACAACGTATCTGTTCTTGCCTTTTCATCTGATAATCTCTATGAGGAGTTACTAAAGCATCTGAGTTTATCCATTTAAGTCCACTCTGTCTGCAGTATAAGTCCCCAGCTTGTGCCACTGCTGTCAGGAGACAGGTCTCTCCTTGATCAATATTTACTTAACAAACAGCAGGGATGGGAGAGTTTGTTTAGAGGAATCGTGGGCACACTAGGGTGAATGAATGCTCGGAAAAGTACTTCAACTGTTTGTTTCCATCCCTGAGATCTTTGTGTGCATGTGTGTGTGTGCACATGCGTGCAGATGCCCTTCTCTTTTTAACTTCTCCAAAGACACTCAGAAGTCATCTAGAAAAATCCCTCGCTATAGACGATCAGTAAATTGTTTACACCGTACGAGAGCTGATGATGTAAGTTCAGTTTTGAAAAGCCCAGCAAAGTTTGGTTTTCCTTTTGTGCTCCTATACAGGTTATACATTTTGGAATGACTCTTAGGATGAACTAAATATACAAGCATCTTCCTTTGACCCCTTTCAGATGAGTGGAAGGGAAGAAAATGCAGATGGAAACCATAAAAGCAGTTTGACAAGGCAACTGTAACTATATATTTTTGATGGCGTTACAGATCTATATTTTTTGAAAGTCCCAAGGGAAGGAAAAGTAGCTCTCTCCAGATTTTCAGAGCTGCTCACCCAGTTTTCGGCGTTAGACGTATTTAACTCCAATCATAAATATGAATTCCACGGCGGTGAAGTGAGAGAGCGCTGTTCTTTCAACTTCACCGAAACAATTGCTTGAAGGCTCAAGTCAGGGCCTTCAATGCGGTTGACTCGGAGGCGTCTGGGGCTAGTTGGAGGGGTTTTGTTTCTGTGTGTGGGGAGAGGCTGGGGGGGCTGGGGGAGTTATTTATTTATTTGATTTTGTGAATCGGAGTTGTAAAAGCCATCTGAAATATTCATGCAGAATAGTCTGAGAAGCCCGTTTCTGTTTTATTTACTGCACAGTGGAACAGCCACAGCGGATTAGTTCTACAATACCCGTAACAAAAGCCCAACAGCTGATGCATGTGATGTTAGGAGGTGACAAAACAGTTAAAGTATGCTGCTGGCTACAGGCAAGCAGTCAGCAGATGCAGACAAAAGGGTTTGTGACAAGAATAACTCTCTCTCCAAGGCGAGCAGTGAAGAGTATCCAAAATACCAGTACCCTTTTCTCCTTGACATTGTCTTCTTACAGTCAGCATTTTATTGCCCTTTTATAGTAGTAAAGAAAATGGAGGAGGAAGGAGAAAGAAAACCCACACACAAACTAAGTCACCGAAATACTAGGCAGCGTTTTGCTTTTCCATTCCTTAGCCACGCCTGCCCGTACGTATGGGTCCTTTTCCATTTCTCCATTGAAGCAAGTTTAAAAAAAAAAAAAAATAGCTTAAAAGATGAACTGTAAAGATGATCTCCCTTGATAAGGTTGTAATCTATTGATAAGCTCGATTGGCCATTTGAGCCTTTGGCTATTGGGAAGGGGCTAGGGAGAGAGGTCGATGCCCGGTTTGTTTTCTATCCATTTTAGTAAAGATCATTTCACTGATGAAATGAGGCCAGTGGGCCAATTTTGAAAGGGGATTGAGGATGGAGGAGTGTCCATGGAGAGCCGGGCAAGGGGCAAGGTTTAGGTCCCTCACAAGAGGCTGATGAATGAGCTTACGGATGGTTCAGAGGTGTGAAAAATCAGCTTCTCTGTCTCCAGAAAATAGGAGAGGCTGTCTTCTTTTTAACCTTTGTAATTCCCCTTCTATTCTCTGTGACATTCATTCAGCTGCCAAGAGCGTTTGGCAAGGTTTGGGCCAGCGAGCACACTTCCAGTGACCGCTAACCTTGGTATGTCCTGACACTTATGATGAGTATCTGCAGGACACAGAAGGCAGGCAGCCTGCTCTGTCAGGCTTTTATTATGTACTGCAGAGGCTAGGGACAGTCAGTTTAATAAAACAAATCATCCTTGAAGGTAAAGCAACTGGGAAGAGGAGGAGGAAGACGGGGGAAAATGTGTCTTTGCCACTCATTCTGATTTAAAAAAAATAAATAAATAAGAACAGCAAAGCACCCGTCTGCCCAATACCGCATGTCCGTGTGCACCCCAGCTGTGGATGGAGTAGACTGGAGAACCTCCTCCCATTTCACTGAAGCCCACAAGGCCCTAGTTTGCTCTGAGGAGACTCAAGTACAAATTACGATGAAATTGGTAGATGCTGATAGCCAGCCTCCTTCAGATTTATGAGTGCATTCAAGTGCCTCGTCACAATCACAGCCTCCTCCAACTATCAAGGCAAGACCATCTGAGGTGAGGTACCTATATTGGGATGCCTTTTTATCAAAACAAAGTTTCCACTCTCCTCTCCTAAGGAACGCTGGGCAAAGCGGCTCCCACAATAGCCTCAGCGTTCCAGCCAAAGACTTTGGAAGCCTTTTGTTTTTTCCCTGTGGCATGTCCAAAGGCTTGGCCTTCCCCCACCCCACGGCCTCCCCCCCAGCAGCCCGCATTGTCTTGCATTCCAGCGACTTGATTGACTGTTGCCACCTGATGCTGAGGAGATACTCTAGGGTTCATTCTGCAGATTGTTGGGTTCTATTAAAAGAAACCTAGATAAGGGATTACTTGTCACTAAGGGATTTTCTGCAGATGTTTATTGGTGATTGGAAAGCCATTAGGTGTTAAGAAGCACAGAAAAATATGGGCAACATCATTCTCATAAGCCTGAATTCTAAGGTGCCCCCGTGAAAGCATCAGAAGGCACCCCCCTTACTCGGTTAAACGGAGTTGGGGGAAGTTTTCAAACAGAGAAATGAGAGTCCCTTTTTCCATGCACGACATTTTTACCTGTGGATGGAATTCACTGGCACCCTCTCAGAAGATCAGTTGCTACCCAACAGTGTACCTCTGGAGCCACCAAAAAAGATTAGTTGCTCCAGTATTACGAGATCTCATTATAACTTTCTTTTATCCACCCCAGTCCATTGCATGAGTATTGCCTCAAAGTAAGCACTAAATTAGAAAGCCATTTCATTTGTTTACAAAGAATTCATCCCTTCCCCAGCATAAGCCAATAACCAAAGTCTCCTCCTGGGAATCTTTTATACTACTCTCATTTATTTTGAAGTTACTAGCTCCTCTGTGGTTTTTCTAGATTACAGATCCACAACTTGTCAAGGTTTTGATGTCTTCTATAAACAGTTGAAATTGCTAAAAAACAAAAAAAAAAATTAAAAAAACACACAAAAAAACATTAAAAGTGAGCCAGCATGGTTTAATGGGAAGATACCGTATTTCACATAAGTCTCTTTATTTCATAATTTCTTCACCTCACAGAATCTCATAATTTCTGACGGTTTCTTCCTCTATAAAGTGATGATTTCTGAGATTTGTTCCAACTCTTTAAATTCTATCTTATTTTATCATTATTTTAAGCTTCCTTTATTTAAGTATTGAGGAAGAATATAACTGCTACTCTAGAGCAATATGGAGTAAAGCAGAGGCGAAATCTCATTATGAGCTATTTATCAAATGACTTTGCAAAACATACTCTGCCGAGCATTTTGGGGGACACACAGAATGGGAACGGTGCCTCCTTATCTGAAGACACCTTGTGACAAGGTAATTGAGACCAGATGCAAGCAGGTGAAAGGTAACATCAAGACACAAACAGAAAAACAAATGATACAGGACAGCCTATGATTACTACCACAAGAAATGAATGTTTAAAACGGGGTAGAACCCACTAAAAACCATTAACGAGCATGGTGAACTATAAAAATAATGAGGTGGAGACTGCACCCAACCCCCCAAAGAAGTTACCTTTGATTTGTTCTCTGGAAAATTCTATAACTACCCTTCCCTCCTTCCTCTGGTGCTGATGCTGTTCTAGATGTATCTCCCTCCTCTGACAGTCTCCATCACTGCCCCCCTTCCCTTGGCCCTGGGCCCCAGACCTCCGGTGCAGCTCCTGGGGTGGGCCGGGCTTCCGGCCTTCTCTGGCTTCCTGGGAGCAGCTGCCCACACCCTTCATCCCTGGGAGCTCGCTGCCACGCCACGCTGCCTCCCTGAGTGTTCAAGTAACACAGACGAAAGTCGAGGCTCTGTTGCCGATGGCCAGTGAAACCGTACTTCTTGAAATGTGTATTTTAATAAATGCCTGTGATTATGTTTCTGTAGCATTTGGCTAACAGCTCCCAAACCAAGTAGTTAGAGTGGGTGGTTGCTCTGCCTAGCTGGGCTCCAGCCAGGTTCATCTCTCAGCCATGCCTGTTTGATAAAATGTGAAGGATTATCTTGGGGGAAAGGTGGGGAGAGGAGTCAAAAAGACTGTTTATTGGTAGGAGGTGAGTTGGAGGGCTAAGCTCTCCCCCAGCAAATACTCATGTATCCAGGAGATTTTAGGGGACATCACCAAAGGTCTGTGGAAAATCCACATGAATTCTCCGCAGTTAATGGCGGTTGAGGTGTCTGGGTTTGCATTTCCGTGGGGGATGAGGAGCCATTTGGGTGAATTTCCAGGCAGCATTGGGAACTACGTCCTGAGAAATGGGCCAGGGTGAAAGTTTTTGGGAAGAGCTGCTTAAAATTCTTACTTTTTTGAGACTCTGATTGTCCCCAAAGGGGAGCCCTTTTATTTTTTTCTGGGGAGTTTTTAGGTTTCTTTATAAAAGACAATTGACTTCCCTTTGGGAGCAATGCACTTCTTTGTCCAGTTTTAAATGTGAAAAACAGGGAAGTCTGGTGATGATTCTAGTTTTCTTTACCAGTTACTATCATAAAAAGGTCCATTGCACCAGCTGAGAAAAGGCAAGGAGAAAAGGATGGAACATGTTTAACATAATACCTCCCTTTTATTTACCGCAGTGGCATGTCTGAACTGAGATGAAAATCTTTCATCTCTTATATCTGTGTAGACAGATCTGTCTACACGTACAACTACGATACATTTATGTCCTCATATGTCTGTACTTAATGTAAAAATAAAACATTACTAATGCATAAGTACCCCACTAAAAGAAATCTACTAAGTGTCAGTGTGTTCTTGGAAAATTATGAGTTCATGGAATTAGTCTGTGAATCTGTTATGTTGGTGTGGGGAAAGATGGGCTGTGCTTTGCTATGAGTAACTTACAAAGAATGCTGAATTAGTACATCATAGCTATTGCTTTCCTTACTCAAGAGATCAGACTTAAGAAAATACACACGTGCACATACACACAACACACATACATATTAATTCCTTTGAAAGAAAAGGCTTAACAAATAGTGATTCTAAAAAGAATATTTGGGAAATTTTTTTTTTGGAATATAATGACCTTGAGCAATTCCCTTGACCTCTCTTAGCCTCAGTTTCTCCTTGTATAATTGGGATAACAACTCATAGAGAGATTGGGAGAATTAATAATATAACCCACATTCAACACTTAAGACAGTGTCTGTCACATAGCAAGCACTCAATAGATGTTAGTTTTTATTATTATTATCAGCTGCATAGATCACTCCCTTATGGAGCAATTCTAATCTCAAAGTAGTTTCTGATGTAGTATTTTAGGATTCAGTTTAAATTTTATATTTGGTGACTTCACGTTAATGTCATTATCTCACTCCTTTGTGCATGCAGAGTGCTTTATACTGCAGATCACTTTAATATACAATTTAGCATTTGAGTCAACAATCCTCTGAAGCAAACAGGAAACTGAGATTTTAGATGATTTTCTTCATGTAAAGTGTGAGTAAAAGTTCATATAGAAACCCAATTGTTTATTATCTTATTTTGAGAACACATTTTGTTTTCATAATGAAAATCAAAAGGAAATATAATCTGAATTCTGAAAAATTAATTGGAGACTTTCTTCTGGAATGTACCTATTCAATCAAGTGAGGAATTCAAACAGTCATATCCTCTTTTTCTACCCTAATATTCACAGTGAAATCCTAGTTTTTCGGTAGGTCTGTGTGGATCCTTTGCGCAGGTCTGTTTCTAGAACTCTACAAAGCTGTCAACCCCACATCACAATGCTACTATATATAACGACTTTACATAAGAGAATAAAGGCTGGCCATTTTTAGAAAATGCAGGTGCCATGTAAGCCCCTTTCTTAGCTCAGTTTCCTTGGAAGAACCGTAGACTTGAAACTGAAAACTTTATTAATGCCATTGTCTCCTTGTATCAGCAGGTTCCAGAGAGATTCCTGGAAGTTGCACAGATCACATTACGGGAGTTTTTCAATGCCATTATCGCAGGCAAAGATGTTGATCCTTCCTGGAAGAAGGCCATATACAAGGTTATCTGCAAGCTGGATAGTGAAGTCCCTGAGATTTTCAAATCCCCGAACTGCCTACAAGAGCTGCTTCATGAGTAGAAATTTCAACAACTCTTTTTGAATGTATGAATAGTAGCAGTCCCCTTTGGATGTCCAAGTTATATGTGTCTAGATTTTGATTTCATATATATGTGTATGGGAGGCATGGATATGTTATGAAATCAGCTGGTAATTCCTCCTCATCATTTTTCCCCCATTTCCTTTTGTTTTCCATTGAAGGGGGATGGTTATTTTCCTTCCACCTTTAGTTTACTTTTGCCCAAAGCCCTTAACATTTGGAGACTTATAATAGGGTTAATTTTCAGGGAAAAAGAATGTTGGCGTGTGTAAAGTCTGTATTAGCAAGGAAGGGCATTTGCGAACGATGCATCCGCTTAGTTGATGGCTTATTGCAAATGGCGGTTGGCCGAGGAAAACCCATGACACAGCACAACACTACAGAC
This sequence comes from Propithecus coquereli, assembly GCF_000956105.1. Lineage (NCBI taxonomy): Eukaryota > Metazoa > Chordata > Mammalia > Primates > Indriidae > Propithecus > Propithecus coquereli. The sequence continues at coordinate 1,700,083 of NW_012137080.1, read as the reverse complement.
AGTGATGTGTCTCTTGTTTTTACTGCTAAGAAGGTCTGAAAACTCAATGAAACCACTTCATACACTTAAATATCTTGTTTGGTTTGAACGCATTGAGTGGCTTTTTCTTACATGTTTGAAAATAATGCCGATGACAGATGAGCAGCTCACTTTGCAAAAGTTCCCCAAAAGGCCTAAAAGAAAAACAATCACTAACTATCAAGCCTTTCCTAAGAGAAATGACAAGCACCCCCAAACTAGTAGCAGTTTCTTATGGAAGGCAAAGCAATTTTGCACAAAACTGACTCTTTCAAGATGAGACTGGAAATTCATACCTGATCTAGCCACCTCTCTAAACTTTACAGTAGGTTCTTCTTCCAAATAAGGGAGCTGATATCATTCTTCATTGAAAAAAAAACCCTATACCTTGTTTTCATTTTCAATTAATTTTGCTTCAGATATTAAAAGGCACATAAGTTTCAAATTTACTCTGCTCAACATTGTTTATATGCTTAACAGGATTATTTCTATTTAATTAACACCTTTTTTTTTCTAAAACACTGTTTTCTGAATATCTTTCTACAGTAAGGAATAAAGGAAATCCCAACTTGACCGTAAGATTCTTGCCTACTCTAGAAGTTTGTTGACAACTGTTGGCTGACTTGATCTTTGCATATGAGAATAACCTATTTTCATATACAATTCCACACTACCCTCATGGGTGTTCTAAGTGATGACAGTCTAATTAAGCATTTCTTCATTTTAGATATAGCATTTTAAAGCAATTGATAATGCCTCTTCTAATTCAGAAAGCTAGTATTGACCAAAATGTGAGAAGAGTGTATAGCATAAGAAAGTTTGGGATTAACCCAAAAGACACAATTTCAGCACACATAAGAAAGCTAGCTGCTATTTTATGCTTTCTTCAATGGTTCTCCTCTTTCTCCCTTTTTTTTTCCAGTTTTTCAATGATGTACAATGTCCCATATTTGCATTTAGAAAATCATATGGCATTCACACTTGTTCTTTTCTTAGATGGGTTTGTGTGTGCAGATGCAGTAAGAATTCATTGTTCATTCTAATAGTGTTTTCCAGACCCCTCCTTCCTCTTAGGTAATTCAATATACACCTCCTAAAATGACACAGTAACAAATCTGGTATTTGGAACATATAGAACATAAATACCATTTTCCCTTAATTTTTATAAAAATTACATTTGACTTTGGAAAGCGTGGGTTTTGACCCATGTGACTGACTAGCTGACCCTATTGCTGTAATTTAATGTCATTTATAAATTCTGCTGATGGACAGGAATGTATGAACGCAATTATTGTCAGCACAAAGCCTTAAAACCTGCTGACTTTAAATTAAATGGTGCGGTCCTATGATGCTCTGCATCATTCAGGAGACCAACGGGCCCTCTCAGTGTGGACAGAGCGTGCAGTGGCCTGGGCTGGGCACTAACAGCTTCCCTCTGCACCTGTGGCCAAACACATCTCCCAGCTCGCACTCTCCTACACAATGCACAGAGTCATTAGATCCAATTTATTTTTCTGGCTTACTTTAAAACAAACAAAAAAAAAAGTTTGGTAATCATTACATTGGAATAAAGTGGGGAAAAAAATCCAATCAGCACAAAGTAAGGAAGCAACCTCAACGTGTAGTCACACTCTTTTGACTTGCTGTGCTTGAAAGAGTATGACTTTCACTATTCATGTCGGTACACAACTGGGTCTTTGCTGCTCCATGTAATTTTTATCAACATCGTGTTGCCATTTGCAAGGTAAAAGGCAAAGCTGTAGTGTATTCACCTATGTAGACAGATTGCTAGGTATCTTTTTCATCTGGGGCAAGTTCAGTATTGATTCCAGACTTATTTGGATTTTTAATCTTGTTTTCTCCTGCCTTTCTAATTTAAACAGACAAATTAAGCAAAAGTATGTGTTCACAACCAAATGTTGATGCATTTTTCTACTGATAATATCCTCTCCATGTTCACTGAGGCATAGAAATTATTTCAGAGTAGAAATTGCGACATGAGAATAAACTCACCTCTTTGTTCTGAAAATAGAACTCTTATCACTTTGCTTTTAGGTGGTTTTTCCCCTTTTACAATCATAAAATCTTGTGCCTCCCAGTGCATTGGAAAAATGGCAAAAAGCCTGTCTCTCAAAACTCCTATAGAACAGTTTTTGTTTGTTTGTTTGTTTTTTAATCACCACCTTTCAAATCTTAGCTCAACTCTCACCAAGTGAAAATTGGCTAGTTGGGAGAAAGTTAACTTTCTGTGGTGGGAGAGTGAAGAATGAGGGACAGTTTACATATGAAAAAACAAGTCTAAAGTCCATGTTGAAATACCACACAACCCCTTATTTTCTGCTAACCCTAAATTATTTTTGCGTATACACTTGAGGTTATAGTCTGTGCCTAGACCTAAAATGCACCAGCGGGGGGGATTTTTAAAAATCCTTCAAAATACCAGTTTTTTCCCACAAGTACAATTGTTCTTGTGCCTTCTGTGGCTTTCGATTTCATCTTTTTGACTTTATTTCCAATTACTACAGCTGCAATAAACACTAGATTTTTTTTCTGGCTGTTTGACATAACGTTGATAGCTATGCATATTTTGTGTCTTTTTAAAACAAAGCGGGAGAATACGTTTTTGAAGAAGAGAATTTTTAGAACAGTTTGATACCGCAAATTATTTTTTCCTCAATTGTTTGAGCAGCATTCGAGTTTTGAAAATTCTTGTAGAAGCCAATTTTTTGTAACTGTGGTGCAAATCTTGTGTTTTCTTAGCCTAATGAAAAGTAGTATAGAAGCAATATTTCATACCATGTGCTATATATGTGTGTGCAGGTGTGTGAACATAAAAACACATACACACATATACACACATGTAAAAATATACATATATATATATGCGTGTGAAGTGGAAAGCTTACCTTTTCCTATCTAGATTTAAGAACCTATTTTAGACATTTGTTATGTTTTGTGAAAAGAATGTTCTATTTGCAACAAAACATTTAATTCTTACTGTATCTCTGGCTGTTTAATGAGGACGTTTCACATTAAATGGTAAAACACGTGGAAGATGTTAGAATGTAGTAATTATTTAAGTAAATGTTCACCCACATATTCCTGAAGTTTGCTTTGTGCCTCCGCAAGTATTATTTAATTAAAGTGTTTTATGTTTGCAGAATCTTTGTTACTGTACTAGGGATGTGGGTGAATATCATTTAAAAAAAAAATTCTAAAACAACAAAAAAAAGCAAAACAGAAACACTAAAGCAAGAGGGGAACTTTTATAAAGCAATGTAAATATTTAACCTCATGGCTGTTGTTACCTAAGACATGAGATTTTAATAAATAACTACATTCTCACAACATCTGTTGAATTTATTAGGAACACTACAGTGACTGTATAGACAGTTGAAAGCATTCTTGGAAATCCTGCTCTCTACTTTGAAAAGATAACAGTCTCTTTTATCAGATGTCAAGGGCAAGGGTAATGCAGTTTCTGTACATTTATGAAATTTCTTTTCTATGTACATGAAGACATTTAGTAAGTAACTCCCCCCACCACACACACACACACACACACACACACACACACACACACACATCATACAGGTTAATATTAAGTCATAAAGCTAAAAATTTGGGGGCATTCAAAATAGGATGTCGCCCAGAAACAATCATAAATTCATGAAAGAAAAAGTGGTTTACAGACTCCCCTGAAAGAAACAGTGTCTATGTGAATACAGTGCAAAATCTCTTTGCCATGTATATTATAGCGTATTCATTGGTGTGAATAGTACAAATGTTTCCCTTTGGTACAAACTCTGTGTTTGCAAATTACAAGAAGCATTGTTTTCAAAAAGCTCCCCTTAAAAAATGTAACTGGTTTATATGAGTAAGCAGTTACTACTGTATTGCACTTAAATGTTATGTTGAAGGAAATGCAGTTTTGTTTTCTGTAGATCTGTTGGTTGTAAACCATCTATAAAAACTAAAGCTAAAATGCTCATATTCAGAGCTGGGATCAAAACTGGTATTTAACCTTTGCATCTTCTTATAATTACCCTTCTAAGAATATAACAGAATCTGGAAGCATCTGGACTTTGAGTCTTTTCAACTGAGCCCTCTCTCAAATCCAACACCCTCCTCCCCCAAAATGCACACACAGAAACAGAAAAGGCAAACGAGCTGGCCTTCTTTTGTGAAAATGTATTCATTCTGTATTTTTTAAATATCTAATTCCTCCACGTAGGGGGATAAAGCATTTTAAAATTGTATATTACCACTTCAAATTTAGAAGTAGAAGAAAATGTATTTGGGGTTGGTCTCAGCACTACCTAGAAGAATCAAAGGTCGTGGCTTCCCTCGATACTGTCCCAGCCATTTCTCATGTGTATATAGTATAAACCGTGACAAAACACTGCCTTTATATTATTTAGCAATATGTTGTAAATAGCATTATTAAGCTCTTTTTTTTTTTGTAATAAAGACCCTTTGATTTGAATATAGGACAATAACTGAACTGATAAAGTCAAGTTTTGATTTTTTTTTTTTTTAGCTAGAGGCAATTTCAATTGTGGATTTTTGTTGTTGTCTATTGTTCTGAAGACTTTGCATAATTTATTGGTTTAATTTATCCTAATTTATTTGATGAAGGTGTACAATTTTGTATTACCAAGGATGTACTGTAATATTAATTGATATGATAAACACAATGAGACTCCCTGTCCATATTAAAAAGAAAATAAAAAGGTGCAGTAGACAATTGATTTTAAAGTAAAATTAAAAAATTTAGTTTGGCAGCTACTAAATTTCAAAACAGGAAAAAAAAAAAAAGTTGTGGGGAGGGTGGGAAAGGGGTTTTACTTTGTGTGTTTTAAGCTTTTGTATACTCTCCAAACTTTTACCTTTTGCTTTGTACCACTTAAAGGATACAGTAGTCCAATTGCCTTGTGTGCCTTCCATCTCCTCTTAAACTGAATGTATGTGCAGTATATATGCAAGCTTGTGCAAAATAAAATATACATTACAAGCTCAGTGCCGCTTGATTTTTTTTAACATGTGACGTTTGATTTTTGGACCTGTGTCCAGTTGTAGACAGTAGGCTAGTTGTGCCTGTGCTATCAAGTATGGAGTTTGCATTTCATTACAATTCTTAACTCTGTGCGCCTAACATCAATGCATGCACTCCTAGAAATGACCTTTACACACTTCAGATGCTTGTAGTCATTGCCTACATTACTCTCTGAAACCTCTTCTCTCAGATTTAACTTTATTTAGCCCTCAAACTTAAAAAAAAAAAAAAATAAGCTTTAGCTCAAAGTAATATTTTACTCTTAATAATTACTAATGTCAAATGATTTTAAGAACAAGGAAAGATATTCTCAAAAACCACAGAATGGCAAATATATTATTACCTGGAATATAAGAATTAAGAGTTTGTGTGGTTTCCACTGGTTGGACTCAGAACTAAGTACTAAAGCAAATTTTCAAAACCTTTCTAAAATGTTTCTCTAGACATGATTGGTAGCATGTTCCATACTAAGAATATTGGGTGTATGGTTTTTGAAAGTTTCCTTTGTCTCTTTCACTTTGTTTTAAAATCACATCTCCTTTATTTTTGAATCAGGAATAAGAAGTAACAGAAATCATTTGCCTATTTGAGATTGACTCTATTACCCACCTTTTGCTACAGCTACACCTCCCTTCTGTCTGTACTGAGTCTTCTTAACCTCTCAGATTTCTTCTTTTGCTTTCACCTAAATGATGAAAACTTTATATTTTCGCTCTGTTGACACAAGGGTGCATGGAATCCATGTAATACTAAAACTTTTTAAAATAATAGCATTGTTTCTGCTTTCAGCTCTTTTTCTATGACTGGCACAAATTTAAATTCCGTTCTTCCTAATTAAATTGTACAAAAGAGGGACATGCCTATGTCTCTCTATGCCAAAATATTTATTCCCTGACTGGCAAAGAAAAGAGTTTCTCTCCTTACCTCCTCTCTTCTTGGAAGAGAGAAGGTATTTGCAGGAATATAGTGACCCTTCCATCTTCTTACACTTATTTAATACTGATTCGCTTTAAATTAGATAGGATAGTCTCCATAGATACCAAATCACTGAGAAGTTAAAGCAGGTAGAAATGTTTCCTAGTAGGAATTTTGTTAGAAATACAGCCTCAAATCCTCACTTTTGTGACTCTAAATTATCTGGCAGCATTGGTCTAGAATGATATACACACCCCTGACCTCAACACCGATCTGAGCCCTGATCACAAACCTTGTTGCACACACAAGGTTGTGTATACTCGATGTGTATGAGTGCCTATTTTCCAGTTGGACATATAATCTTCACAAGCTAATAATAAAGGATTGCTTTTATTCATTTTTATCTCCACTAAGGTAATCATAAATGGCTAACAAGTTTTCCTTAAAAACTAACAGCTAAAAATCAGCACCTATTCACAATTTATTAACACACACTAGGGTGAGATATAGATGCCCCTGGATAAAAGTCATGGAAACACATCGAATGTTTGCCATGTGTTGCTAAATTCTGGGGATCACTTCTGTTTTTTAAAAAGTATAAAATACAAGAGAAACGTGTATAAAGGAAAACAGCTGATCCAATTTTAGAAAACTGATATGATAATTAAGCAAAATTATGAAAGATTACTAAAGAAATAAATGGTGCTGTAACCCCTCACCGACAATATAACCTTTTGGAGGGATGCTTTACACTGGTGTAAAAACAGGAAGGGTAGCTTTGGAAATCACAGGAAAAGCCATTAAGAGAACATTGCTTTGGGTGTCAGAAGACCTGCCTCCAATCAATTCAATTCTAAAAATCTTTACAAAGCCTACCCAGGGAAACCTAAACAAGTCACATAACCTTTGAATGTCCCAGGAGAATTAAAAGAATTATAAAGGCTAAGGGATTGTTAGCGTTGGTGCAGCCACCAAAGAATTCCTACATGCCAAAAAAAAATGGTGCTTTCTCATCAGAAAGCCAATTTAAATTGCAGGGCAAGGCAAGGGCAAAATTCTGAAATTGGCCAAGTGTGACTCGGGATCCTCCTCTCTCTGTTCCTGATTTGCTTTCCCTTCAGTAAGTGTCTCTGCTCCTTGCCAAGCATCTAGTGCTCTTGGGTTGCCCCAGCCCTCCCTTTGTTCCCAGTAATGAGCCATTGAGTCAAGCTAACATTAAGATATCACTGACTTGACATGTTTCTCTTGACAAATATAGGCATAAAAAAAAGCAGTGGCTCGTGGCTGCAATCCCAGAATTTCGGGAGGCTGAGGAGTTTGAGACCAGCCTGGGCAATGTAGCAAGACCCCATCTCTACAAAAAATTTTATTAAAAATCAGCAGGGCATGGTGACATGTGCCTGTAGTCCCAGCTGCTCAGGAGACTAAGGAAAAAGGATTGCTTGAGCCCAGAATTTTGAGGTTGCAGTGAGCTATGATGATGTCATTGCACCCCAGCCCAGGTGACAGAGTGAGACCGGTCTCCAGTAGAGAAGTGTACCTCCTTCTGTGAGTTCTTAGGATCGATTTTGGGGAGACTTAGAAGAACTCTATGACCACGGGCAAGAAACAAGTCCTGGAGAGGGAGGGGAAGGAAGCCTGGGAGGCATAAATACCTTGACAGATCATACTGCCTTCAGCCAAGGCGCAACCACAGGTCAAACCATCCAGAAGACCTGGTCTTATATTTGGTGGGGAAGGCCCCGAGTCCCTAATCACTCACAATCAGGTGACATCAAACCTAATATGAAACCAGTAAAAATGTATTTCTGCACACTGTATTCCTTGCTTCCTTCCTTTCTTTCTTTCTCTTTCTTTCTTACTTTCCTTCTCTCTCTCTTTCTTTTGTTTCTTTCCACTGGAGACTGGTTTATTTTCCTAGTTACAAAGAAAAATGATTAGCACTTAAGACATTTTAGAGATAATCTAACTCAGTAGCTTTTACTCCCTAGATCGCTAGAGTAAGGTGACATTATCTCAGGCGCCACCAGATCGGGACCTCCTTTAACAAAAGGAGTTTCATCTTTATATTGGGGTATAATAAAATATTTGCTTAATAAAAGGAGTTCTCTGATTAAAACACCAATCATCTCATCGGGTATGATAAAACAGATCTCTATATACAAATGTTTTAAATAAAGTAATAAATAAGTTCTATAGAACCTTCATTTAAAGAAAGGAATTCTCTGCTAAACACAACTCAATATTCTTATTCAGTAGGGTAAGAGATCTTTAAAGATGAATATGCAAATTGAAATAGTAATACATGTGAATTCTTTCAAGCCTCTAACAAAGAGATTATTTTTATACAATGGAAACAGCACAGACCCTAGCACATGGTTTGTACCTAATCACTATTGGTTTTCTTTCTTCTCTCTCAGTCAGTGGTTTTTGTCACCTTGCCATGTTGTTTTCAGTTGTGATATAAGAACTACATCCAGCCCCATCCCAACTTCCCAAGGACATAAAGATTCTAAAGAACACAGAAGTGCTGCAGGAACTGAAAGCTGCTGTTCCATTCCTGTCATTTCCCCACACCTTTGTCCCCAGCCTCAGGCATGTAGCTGCTGTGGCCACACCTTCACCCAGCCATGCTTGGGGAGGCCCCAAAATAGGAGTATAGCAGTTTAGAAAAATTAAGGTGCCACAACATACTGAAACAGAATCGCTCAGGCTGCCTCAATCCTGGCAAAGGGGAGGGTATTATTTGCAAAGCCCCTGCTGAGTATCCCAGGTGCTAGCTAGACAGGCTCAGGAGATAGTTTGGCAGCCACCCTGGAAAAAATGCCTGTGTCTCTGCAAATAAATCTGCCAGTATAGAAAGCACTGGGTTTTCCCCACTGCTTATGCAAATAGTATTCTGTGCTTTGCTGCTATTGGACGGAGAGTCCTTGGTGTGAGTAGCTCTAGACCATGAAAATTGGAGCTATGGATTTCTTGTCATTATTGTTCCCCTTGACCTGTTAGGAAATAATTCCAAAAATCAATGGTCACATTTCTGATTAGTCACAACTGGAAAATCTTTGGTAACTAGAAAAAGAAATGTGTTCCCTAAATTTCCCTTCGTAGCTCAGCAGCTGACATAAGATTGAGCAAGAGTCTCAAAGACTAGCACAAAGGACGGTAAATGTGCATGTGTCCAAACATGGTATAGGCATGTACATTTAACTGTAAGCATCTATATTCTAGAAGAAAACATAAATAGTATATAGATTACTAATTGAGTATTACTTATGTCTTGTCTTCACTCAGCATCCAAGATTTGTTAGAATCAACACTATGGTTATATATTTGAAAACTGTCAGTGAAGTGGATACATTTCTAAGAAAAATGGAGGTATCAAAATTTAATCCAGAAATAAAAGAGACTTTTAAGAGTATTAAGGCCATAGATAAAATTTTAAAAGTTCTCCAAAAACCAAAACAAAATCTTCTGTCTTCCCCGCAAAGGCACCTGGCCTTGATAGTTTTATGGGTGAATTCTACAATGAAGCCCACCTATATTAACACAAATGCAAAAAAAAATAAGCAAATAGAGGCCAGCAATGTGGTAAAAAGAATATTATACCACAAAAAAACAGGGCTCATTACTTGTGACAAACTTATATGAAGAAAGACCTGGATTTGTTCCTAGCTGAAATGCAGGAAAAGCTTTTTTGATATATTGATTTACTTTTTCTACCTTCTAATGATAGTAGAAACAAATATTTCTTGTTAGGGCTGTCAGCTAACTCAATCACTATGTGCTATTGCATTCTTTTTTTTTTTTCTTTTGCTAGGGCCAAATAGCTTTTGCTCTTTCAGCCATTTCAGTTTGCCACATTGTTAACTCGGTGGCTATGTTTTATTTTAACATGTCTTTTTGGAACTCAGAGTTTTTGGAAAAAGCCAGATTCATCCAGTGTGGCTTTAGGGATTTCCCTCAACAATTAAACAAAGAAGAAGAAAAAACAAAAGAACTCCAGAAAGGTAATGTCACTTAAAGATAAGCTGTTCATTCTATAATAAAAGGAATTATGACATTTTTATTTTCTGGAATATTGACTTAAAATTTAAGCCTATCTGTTTATATTCTAAGAGGAAAGGATACGCTAAGTGTTGAGTCAGGCAGCACTGACCAAAGGCAATTTGATGAAGCTTTTGAGAGGTGCCATTGTAGGCAACAGGACTCTGTGGCAGAAAAGAAAGATGAAATGCGTCTTCTTATTTTCAGCATTTTAATTGTAATAATTTTAATTTTCTGAACATACATAAAGTAGAACCAACCACAGTACAGCCATGACACTCAGCCCGCAGTTCTTCTCAATCCCTTCTCTCTTCCCTCCTATGTGGGCTCCAAAAGAGAACGAGAACTTGAGTAGAACTCGTGGCTGAAGCTTGCAGTCAACAGTCAAAATTTTTTTCTTTTCAGGTTGGCAAAAATTTTAAAAGAGTTGTAACCTCCGGAGTTGGGTAGGGGGAATGAGATAGAAGGTCCTCTCCAGCAGTCCTGGCGGCAGATGGGTAAGCTAGAACCACCACTTTGGAGAGGAACTTGGAAATTTGTTAAAATACGCAGACTTTTGTCTCACCAACTCCACATCTAGCAATTAACCTCATAGAAATATTTGCACACACGAGCACACAGGAATGACAAGGGCACCTCTTTGGTTCAGTTGAAATGTGTGACTTTTCTTTTTCTACAACTGAATGTCGAACTCAAGCTTCGTTTTGGTCTGAGGGCAGAGAACAGTCTAGTCACTTTCAGGCACACGCAGTTGTTTTGGACAAGAGTCCATCCCTTCCTGCTCCTTTCCCTGAGGGTGGCATCTAAAGGCCTGGGTGTTCAGTGGCCTGGGGGAGGCTTCCTGTTATAGGCTGATGTTAAACAATGCAGTACTCTCTGGTCCTTGAGCAGGAAGTGATGAGGCATCTGATTTCAAGTTGTCATCAGAGCACCATGCTTGTGTTTGCTAACGTGGCCATCAATGCTATTGGACTTCTGGCCTGAGGTTCACACCACATTCCACTGAGGTGTCCTCAGACCCTCACTGATTCATTTTCTTCCCCCTGACATTACCTGCAGTGATCTGGACACCGGACAGTTTGAGTTTTTCGTCAGGCCACTCCAAGGCCACGGCCCCCTGGTGACTGGCACCTGTACAGCTTTCTGTACCCTATTGCAGCAATGCTATGCTGGCCCAGGGCATTTCTGCATGGCTGCTATATTCTAAGTGCCAGGTAGAACAGAGAAACAAATTCCTTCTTCAAGACCACAAGTACTTGGTTATCCTGTCACCTCCACCCAAGCCCCAGGCTTGGCCCAGGACACAAAGGACAGGGCCCCTTTGCAAGGACAAGGTCTGATGGCATACCCCTTCTCTTAGCCATTTCAGCCCCTGCCCCAGGCGAATGTCTTGCAGCCTGTGAGGGTGAGCTAGCCTGGCTCCTCCTCATCTGTTATCCCTGTTTGTCGTTGTGGGTTAAGCTTTATGCCTCCATTCTTTGGTGCTTTAACTTTTGAAACTAAAAACACTCTTTTCTATCACACACAAAAAAGCCAGGCTCTGGCTAACTAAAATCCCTGACTTTCAAGACAATTGTCTCAGCACTGAGTGTTCAGATCTTGTTTAGAAATTCAAAGTCAAAGAACCTTGATTCTTTGTTCCCTGCATCTCCTCTATGAATCCTTCTAGAAGCAGTGCTTGCCCCTGACTGAATGAGGAAGAGTCACAAATAACTGGAGTTTGAAGCGGGAGGACGTCAATTAATATGTCTAAATTTTATGCGGCCTGTTCAGTGATAGTCATCGCAGGATCATATGTGATAACGGAAAATCACGGACAAACCGAATGTCATCACTAGGTGCACTGTTAAAATGAATTGTGACTTTATGCCTCCTTAAAGTAAACTGAACTTGGGGAGAACAGACCCCAAGAATAACAGTTTCCCTGTTATGTCAACTCAGCTACAAAAAATTGTATCATTTTTTAAAAAAAAGATTTATTTGTGCTTTTAGTTGCAGATTTGTATTTTGACTCCATGGACTATGGAATATTATGCACCCACTAAAAGTCTGAGGTTGAGCTATAGTTGTATCGTGAAATGGAAAGTCATCCATGATGTATTATTGAATTTGAAAAGTAAATATAGGAATATTTTTACATAAACATGACTCCACTTTTGTGTTTTTTAAAAAGTGGCTAAAAAGGGGTGTTTTAAATATGTATATTTTTAAAAAGATATAAAGATATATCTTTATCTGTATCTGCAACACACACACACACACACGTACACACACATGCGCGCAATTTGTGAGAACACTCACCACCATAATAAATGCTGAGGAGCAGAAATACGCAAGAAAGCATTTAGGTAAGGGGCCAATTTTCACATTTGCTTTGTACATTTCCAAATGTTTGAGTGTTTTTCAGCAAGCAAGCACAACTTCTGTTTGTAGATACACATTAAGAGACCAAAGCATGAAGGCGTGGGGGAAATGTGCCCTTCACTGACAGAGAGGGAACAAGGTCCCAGCCAGGATCGATGCAACCCCCCGTCTGGTCTGTGCTAGCCCACGGGCAGAATGCAGGGACCAGCTCGCCTCAGCGGTCAGAGACCCCACCGGAAGGCAGCAGGAAGGCGCAGCAGCGCAGTTATGGCTGTGGGCCATGAGGTCAGACAGACCTGTGTCTGAAGCCTGGTCCATGACTTGTTATTATAGTTTCTCAGTCTTTCCCAGTCTCAGTTTGTTCTTTCCTAAAATAACACCTGCCCCTCAAACTGGGGAATAAACGAGATGTGCTATGTGAAGCGCCTGGTAAAACATGTGCTAAGTAAATGATAGAGGAAGAGGAAATCAGGTGGGAAGAATCATCGTGAACCTCGAAGAGTGGGAGACATGGTTGCGCCTACGGCGTTGTCGCTAACATTTTAGATGCCAACATTGGTGCCTTATTCCTTTTTCTTTTTCTCATTTCAATTTAACAGGCCAAATCAACCCTTACTGTGCTCCTGGTAAGGAAGCCAGCAGAACACACAAACGAGAGTGAGCTATGCACCCTGGCCTCAAAGGGTACCAGCTCTGGCTTGGCTGCAGGTGTGTGCGTTACAGATGGGAGAGAGGGCGTCGAGAACACACAAGTCATAATGTTGTGTTTTGCGTCACTCAGTGTGATAATGGATTTGCAGTTCCTACCACAGGCAAAGGAGAAGTGGAGTAGGAGGCGGGGAAAGAGGGAGAGGAAATTGTTTTAGGAAGACGAGGGTTCGGGGTAAGTGATCAGAAAAGAAATTAACTTGCTGAACGAGAGGCACAAAAATCTTGCTGTGAGTTTGGGTAGAGGGCAGAATGGGAGAATGGAAGGAGACAGTGACGAAGGCACTCTCAGCAGCTAAAACTTGCTCTGGGCTTAGTGACAATTGGCACTCAAACTTTGGGGACCGGATCCTGGGCAGAGTGTGCAGGGAGGCAGAGCTGGAAGGCAGAGGAAATCTGGGCCACCCACATCCCCACCTGCCCTGACCTCTCACCCTGAACCTCAGGAAAGGGAAAATCAATGTGCTCCCAAAGAGCAGGAGCCCACGGTCTGGGGCTGGAATTTGACCCATGCAGAGTGTTTACTGATCTGGAGAGGGACAGGTTCAAATGAGCTCATCTTTATCTTGAGAGGAAATTAGGGAGCCCAGACCAAGACAAAGCCACATTTTATTCAATGAACGTTTACCACCCCCACCCTCACGCTGCACACAATCTTACACAAAACATCTGCCCGGGAAACCTAGTCTCCAAAGGTCAGTTCTGAAAGATCAACAAATACGGAATTATGAGTTTACAGAAAACTAAAACTGTTATTCCAGACTATCTTACATTTACCCCTTGTACCGATTTGTATCCTCTCTCTCTTTTTTTTTACACAGTTTGCAAATATTGACTAAGTTCAAGGGCAGAGGTATAAGGTCTAACTTCAGAGTTAGCATGAGGTGAAATACTTAAGATGGTGCAATCCTGTCCTAATGAAGAACATATTAGATCCCAAGGTTGGTTATGGGCAGTTCTTGTTCCCTCACCCAGTTGATATTTGTTTTATCAAGTCAGGGACTATTTTTGTCATCATTGTTAATCTTCCTCTCACCAGATCTGTTTTGGCCGAGGGCATGCACTTGAGGTATGCTAGAAGAATGGAGTGCGGTATTGTGGGAAAGAATTATCCCTAATTCTGTCTGCCTACAGTTTCCTCAGCCCTGTTCATCTGATCTCAACTCATTAAACAAAATTGTGGATGGAAAGTCCTGCCAGTGTGTGACCTGGTTCCAGGAGGTAGATTTTTGAGCTGAAAGAGCAAGGTAACAGCATTCCCAATGATGACTATAGGTCTTCATTCTGTTGGGAAGAGTTTTGACTATCCCATCACGGGAGATCTTGACAGAAGTCCACCACTAAGTGGAAAGGTCTAACTCATTTAGACTCATCTTTGGCCTTAATATTTACACAGGTCTTGTCTCAAGGATTCCTGGAGACCTGACCTAAGATCTCTGGTAGTTCTAGCTGGGATTCACGAGTGAGCCGGCACTTCTGACCCGTGGGCTTTGGAGTTAAACAGACCCTGGCTCAAATCTTCATTTCTCTGAGCCTCAGTTTCTTCATGTGTGAAAATAATCATAACAATGTTCTCCTCGCATGATTGTTATGAGGATTAAATGTGGTATTGTATCTGGAAGCATTTAACACAGTGCCTGTTGCTTAAAATGGGATTAATATGTTTTAGTCTCCTTCCTTCCGCTCAGCCACGCCAGCTGCTGTTGTATCCTCTTTCTCTGCCGCATACATTTGACATAGTGAAATCAGGCCTGTAACGCTCCAGGAGATACCACCCTAGAAAGAATGAATACAGAAAAGAAAAGCTTGAACCATGTTTAGAACAGCAATATTCCCTCTAAGTTTGTCTGAGCGTAAACCATTTGAGCTCCACTGACATTTGAAAGAATGCACATATATAAATACACTTGTAATTGTGTGATTGCTTCCTAGACCTGGACATAGATCCCCTACTCCCCAAAAAAACACCTTGATGTGGAGCCCTTTGTTTGGGAAGTTTTTTAATCTAAAAATCAGGGAGGTCATCATATTCTTTTGAGTCCTAATGATGTAACTCAGGTACCCAGTGAACTGTTAAGTCACCTGTATAGATCACTCAAGGGACACGTGATATCCTTTTAGACTCATAACAGCCTCAGCTGCTGCGTTCTACCCAGAGCTCTACCCACTGACATCTCTCGTTTAAGGTATCACATCTAAAACTTCTAGTAGGGTATGCAACACTTAGCCACTTCCTCTCTTGAGCATTGTGCAGATGGTTGGAATCCACCATGCTATATCCTCTTCTTGGGTATCCCGAGTTCTCCAAGGTATCTCAAAACAAACTTGCCTACTAACATTTAGATACAATGGCTATTTGCCAAGCAGGTGGTCAAATGGATATTTTGTATAAGCAAGTGTTCAAAGATTCTAAAGGCCATAGTTACTTACATATTTAAGGCAGTCAGTTCTCCAGTGTACCCAAACTGGTCCCACGGTGGATTAGTATGAACAATACAACATTGAAAATGTACAGTATTTATGTTTAATTTTGGAGATCAAACATATCAACCTTGAGAAGAAATAACATATTAACCCCTTCTTCTGAATCTGGCCTCTGTCTCTCCACTGTTGGTACTTCCCAATATCACCAGAGCTAGACTGGAGGAAGACATGGGAAAAGACCATGGAGGATACTTAATAAATATTTGGAGAATTAATGTATATTTCAATCTAATTTTTCTATGTGTTAGCAATAAACAGCTAGAAAATACAATGGAATTAAAATAGTAACCAAACCGGCCGGGCGCGGTGGCTCACGCCTGTAATCCTAGCACTCTGGGAGGCCGAGGCAGGCGGATCGTTTGAGCTCAGGAGTTCGAGACCAGCCTGAGCAAGAGCGAGACCCCATCTCTACCAAAAATAGAAAGAAATTAATTGGACAGCTAAAAATATATATAGAAAAAATTAGCCGGGCATGGTGGCACATGCCAGTAGTCCCAGCTACTCGGGAGGCTGAGGCAGGAGGATCGCTTGAGCCCAGGAGTCTGAGGTTGCTGTGAGCTAGGCTGACGCCATGGCACTCTAGCCCGGACAACACAGTGAGACTCTGTCTCAAAAAAAAAAAAAAAAATAGTAACCAAACCTATAAAATAATAGGAATAAAGCTATAAAACTGTACTGTAAAGACATAAAGAAGACCTAAAAAATAGAGACAGACAATAATGATAACAATAGTAACTAACATATATTACGTTCTTTTAATGCGTCAGGAATTCTCTAAGATTTTTACATAGATGATTTCATTAATTTTCTCAGAAATTTTATGAAGCAGTTAACACTATTATCCTCACTTTAAAAAAAAAAAAAAGGAAACTAGGACACATCAACATAAGGTAACTTTTTAAATGTGAATATCCAAGTTGATAAACATGCTTATTTTCCCTAATTTTCTCAATAACTTTACTCTGTAAGTTAATGCAAAAAAAATTACTCTATTAACTAATGTAAACCCAATCAAATTTCAGAGGACTGTTTATGGCTCTTAAACTATTCTAATGTTCACCTAGGAGAGAAAATGCTCTAAAAAATACAAGAAAATATTGAAAAGAATCAATTTAAAAAGTATTAAAATTTAAATTAAAATCAATTTAAAAAGTATTTAAATTTTTAAAGTTCAATAAGGTTGTCAGATACACTGAAGTACTTACAGCAGAGCCTGGGACATAGAAGACAATCAATATTTGGAGAACTAATGTATATTTTGATCTATTTTTTCTGTGATTTGCCCAATATATAAAAACACAATATAAGACACAGTAATTAAATATTGTGTTATTAGTACAAGGATTGAGAAAATAGCTAAAGAAAGAAGATTAGAAAATCTAGAAACACAGAAGTAAACATAGGCAGTTAATCTATAATAATGATTACTTTCAATTTGGGATGAAAAGATAAACCATTCGACACACTGAGATAGTTTGTGGATCATATAAAAAAACCCAAAGTTAGATTCCCATCTTATGATATGCAAAAATAAATTTTTTATAGACAAAAGATTGAAAATAAACTTTCACCCATGTAAGTACACATAAGACACACTTGAACACTCTGGAAAACTGATTTTACTATCTTAGAGTTTAGAAGACACTTTAAGCAGCACAAAACCCAGAAACCAGAATAAAAGATAAGTAAAATAAAATATAGGGCTATATGAAAAGTTACATCTCAGCAAAAATAACAACAAGAGCATGGGAAAAGATAGAGAAAATAAAGAGAGACTATATAACAAATATATAGACTATTAAATTATATATAGTATATAGTATTTATATATCATATATAAATTATATATAATAGTTGATATACACATATATAAATAGTATCAAATTATATATAGTCTATTAAATATATATATCTGTATACTATTAGGCTTACTATATAAAAGTATCTGTAAGTCAATAAAAAATTGTACCACTCAGTGGCAAAATGGGCAAAGCGCATGAATAGTCAAAAAACCAGAGAAGAAATAAAAATGCCCATTGGACAGTTGAAAATATGCTTAATTTCTGGCAATCAGAGAAGTGCAAATTATAATATAATACTATTTTTTGCCAATTAGATTTGAAAAGTAGAAAACATGATATTATCCAATTTTGACAAGGGCATGGGAAAATGCACACTCACGAACTACTGGAGGATTATAAATAGGTATTTTTTCATGAGATGAACTGACAGTACCTGTCGAAATTCAATATGATCTAGTAATTCTACCTGTGGGAACTGGACATATTCATAAAATGCACAAATATATGTGAGTCTTCATTAAAGCATTGTTTTCAAATACAAAAATAATATCCACCGTTAGATGAATGATTACATAAATTATTTTATCACCTTATTTGGAATACTATTTGTACAATGAGTAGATCCTTACATATCAACACGGAATGATCTCCAATGCAAATTGTAACTAAACAAAAGGATAGGAGCAGAATGATTTAGTATCGTATTTTGCTGATTCTAAAAATAATTTTTTTACATATCAACACTTCTGAAATTGAGATGCATCATGCAATCAACAGTGTTTAATACTTATAATAGGTAGCATTTTTTTCTCCTTAGTAGAACATAAAATGATGGCATGCCTTACAATTGATGCATCTTAGATTTAATGAAATAGACTAAATCATATAATCCTATTTTTAAAAAACACATTTATATATATGTAACAGAATGAATAATTGGGAATTTACTTGATGCCTTTCTTGTATGCTAGTCTTAAGAAGAAATGAAGGAAAGGGAGGAGGAGAATTTTCTTCTTTTCCCTTTAAGGGCAGCCTGGTCTTTACATTCTTAAATTTAGCTCACTCATTCCAGAGGATGTTACAAGCCTTTAACCATCTGATCTTAGGTTAATAGCACTGTCCATGAGAAGGAAAGGGTGGACGCTTTTGTGCCTGAAGGGAAAGAGAAGGATGTAGACCAACCCCATGCCCCAGGCGACTAGGAAGAGATGGGAATTCGGAGTGTGGGTTAGGAAGAGGCAGAAAGCAGCTTCCCTGAGGTGGAAGGCTGGGGCACCTACAGAGGGCTAAGTGCTCAGTGCAGAGCATTGAAGGCAGAGGAAAAGATATCTACCACCAAGATTTTCGGGGTGGCAGAGGAACCCCAGCAGAGCACCTGTCTTTAGTAGCCTTTAGTGTTCTAAGCAGGAAGCACGGGGAAAAGAAACACAATTGATTAGAGATCCGAGGCCCACCCTCCGTCTTCCTGGATCCCATAAACCCTGAGGTTCTTGATCCCCCTCAAGGGAGAGAGGGACAGTCCCCTAGACAACTGAGGCTGGATGCCCAGTCAGCAAGGCTGGATAGGGACTGGGCCACATTATTAAAGGAAATGTCCTGTTGCTTACTCCTGAACGTTCTGGACCAATTCATACCAGGGATAGACAGATGATCAGCAGCACCATCTTAATGGATTCATTTGTTTATTTAACACATATGTATTGAATTCATTTTTATATATTCAGTGCTCAGCTAGGTCCAGGGGGAAATCATAAACAGGACCCAGTCTACACTCAAGAAGCTCATGGTCCACAAGGTGAGACATGCTCCAGAAGGGGAGCACCCCAGTTGCATGTGCCCCCCTTTTCTCCCGGATGAAAGTGCTGGGAGCTGTCCCCAGTAATGTGGCACCAGGTGTGGCTTCTCCAGCTCAGAACTTGAAGCAGTGTGTCCTAGAGGCCTTGACATTACAGTTTTGCCTGAACTGTGTGCAGTGGCCCTAGCATGGCCTGGGGTAAGCTGTTGTCTGGGAATGAGCCATGCAACTTCTCGAACAGCTGCTGAGAATGGTCTGAGAAGAGTCCTTCCACTCTGGGGGAATAACACCCTCTGTGGTTACAGCCACAGCTAAGCTGCAGGACCTTTGTCTCGCTCACTCCTTCAGTGAACATTTGTTCTAGGCTCTGCAGGAACAGCGATGAATAAAACACACGGTGCTTATCCTCGTGGAGGCTATACTCTTTAGGAGGAGACAGCTATTCACAAAAACAAATGGACTGCATAGACTAAAAGGTTCCTTAGCTTCAAAGGAGCGGAGTAGTGTGAAGGAAAGGAACACTGGGACCTGGGCAGGAGTGATCGGGCTTCTGAGAGAGTGACTTGGCACTGAGTTCTACAGGGTGAGCAGGAGTCACATGACCAAAGAGGAGGGAAAATGGCCCTGGGTCTGGGGTATAGCAAGTGCAAAGGCCCTGTATTTGGAGGAAACAGAGAGGATTTGAGGGCCTGAAAGAAGACTGTTGCTCTGGAGCCAGGGAACAAAAAAGATACTTCCAGAAGGGGATGGAATGATGGGAAGTATGCTTTATTGACAGGAGGAGGAAGAAAGCCAGTACGTTTTTTGCTTTGCTTCGCCTGACAGATAAAAGTAACATACATTTAAGGGGAAAAGGAAAGAGATCCATAAGTGACTGATCTGCTTCATCCCAGATTGTGACATCTTTCCCCAAAAATGTTTTCTAAGTGAATGACATCATCATCCACCATCTACTGGCCCAGACCAAGAACCCATAACTCATTCTTCTCTCGATCCACACCTCTTCTCAGCCGTTATTTGGCTGCCAATTCATTTCCCTTATATTATTCCAATCCATTCACCTCTCTCCAGTCACTAACTCAGCGCCTTGGTTCATGTCACCATCGACTCTTGTCTCAGGGTCTGTGATGGCAACAGATAAACAATATCGTGATTGGCTTTCCTGCCTCCAGTCTTTACACCCCAACATCCATTCATTCTCCTACACTGTACCTTGAGTGCTTTTTCTAAAGCATGAATCTATCCTTCTATTCAGAATCTGGAATGTTTTATCATTGCTCCTGTATGAAGTCCAAACTCCTTAACATGGCTCTTAATTTTCCTTAGGTCTGTCTCTGGCTGCTACTCTACCATTCTCCACTCCTGCCGTAATAAACTACTTATCTCGTACTGGTTCCTCTTCTTTCAGTCTCATAGCCATCCTCCCCACTACTGCTATAAGCAATCGGTCTTTCTTTATCACATCTCTGACCACAGTATTTTCTAGATTAAAACTAATCTGGGATTCCCTTTCACTTCAGTATTATATTTCATCCCTTTAGCATGGCAGAAAAGATTCCTTAGGACAGGACCCCTGCATTTTCTTCAGCTTTATATCGTACTACTTTCTTCCTCCCCTCTAATTCTTGCCCCTTACGTCCCTATGATATTGAATTGCTTCCAAATACATAACCCTATTATTTCATACCTCAATACATTCGCATAGATTTCCTCTGCCCGATTGTTTTTCTTTTATCTGTTACTCGTTAAAACACTATTCAGATTTTGAATATGAGAACCTAGACTATATCATCAATCCAAATTATCAATCAAGTATGAGGATAAAGACTTTCATTTGTAGTGATTCCAAAACTTATTTTCCATATACTCTTTCTGAAAAATGTACCTGAGATGTATTCCAACAGAACAAAGGTGAAAACCAAGAAAGAGGGAGATGTGGAATAAAGAAAAAGTAAAACAAACTAGGAATTACATAGAAGACAGGTGGACGTGTGTGCAGCTGACTTAGAATGACATTAGTTCCAATTAGAACAGGAACTCAATGGTGCCAAGAAAGATGTCTTCAGAAAAATGGAAACAGATGCTGCACGATGGGCAGAATGAGTAAGAATCTGGAAACTATTTGTGAAATGATAACAAAATTGTGCGTTTCTCTTCATAACAAGAAAAAAAAAAGTAAATAGAAACTCCAGGAAACTTTTAAAAAACAAAGCAAAAAACCCCCAACAAAGTGGGGGATAAATCAAGGACAAATAAAATGTAGCATGATTTCAAGCAATTGATAAGTTAAGAGAAGATAAACCAGTTTTTAAAAATGTATACCATGCAAACACTAACCAAAAGAAAGTGGGTGCAGTGATACTAATATTAGACAAATCGGCTGATAAAAGAGGGGGGAAAAAGAGATTATAAAAAGCACATCTTTGTGCTATTAACTCTAGAAACATTCTCCCTCAAGTGACATGGGGTCCATCCAAGAAGGTAAATGACATGAGGGCATTTGTTTAATGGTAACACCTAAAACAGTGCCTGAGATATAGCAGGGAGTCAACTATTTATTTAATGAATGACTTTGAACTAGTAAAGAAGGAAATGTACTTCTGACACTGCCTGGCTTAGCAGTGTCCAAAATTTGTAAATTGTAATCATCTAAATGCTGTTTACTATTTTGTTACCATTGGGAATCAACATGCAGACCTAACAGAGGGGACTAAAAGATGGCTACAGAGAATAATGTCAATATTATTAACCTTGACCGTGAAAAAGCACAGGTATGTTTGAGCAAAGTTGGGAGACAAAGATAGACAGAAAGTGGAGCTGTTAATATCCTCATTAGGAGAGTCAAAAGACACAGTCTAAAGATGATAGACCTGGAGATTTGACGGTGACATGTGAAGTTACAAAGGCACCCAGGAGTAGGAGCACCCCAGAATTGTTATGATACTTCTCTGCCCCACTCATGAGAACACAGAGGTAGGAAGAAGTTAGTTTCCCAAGGTTACCCAGCTAGGAACCTGTGCTCTTAATGCTGCATTATCCGGTATAGGAAACTCTCAGCTCTCTTTCATATTCTCCATCCTATGCCCATTACATAAGTTTTCCACAACAAAGGAGAGCCTGAGAGCTGCTTCTACAGGCAGTGACCATTCCCTGTTAGAAACCAGAGACAAGAAGGAGAATTGTGATCACTCATAATAAAAACTTTGCCTGAAAAAATAGTAATAATTTTTGCCCCAGTACATATAAGAGGAACAAAATGCATGGGAGGAAAACATGTTACTACAAACTGTAGGAAGGTGCAAACTGAAAGAAAGTCCTAAATGTCTCCAGACTAGGGGACCACAAGCCACCAGTGTTATGGTCTTCCTCGGAGGACCATGATAGGCAACTGCCATAGTCCACATGGACGTTCCCTCATGCGTCTTTTAGAATTACACATGAGCTACTACTGATGTCTCAGGGACCTCCTGTCTTTAGAAACAGCCGCGTTCTCTTCAATTCTTTGTGGTCGGCAGCATTTGGGCAGCCCTTGAGGTTCCCATTCGCTGGGGTTCGTATCTTGTGTAGTCCTCTTACTTTGAGTATGGACAGAACCCGTGCATGGGATGAGAGATAACTCCCATGATTAGGTTATATTATACGGCAAAGGTGAGGGTATTTTGCAGATATAATTAAGGTCCCTCAGCAACTGACTTCGAGTTAATCAAAAGGGAGATTATCCTGAGTGTGCCTGGCCTCATTAGGTAATCTCTTAAAAGACAGTCTCCTGCTGGCTTCGGAAAAGCAAACAACCATGTGCGAACTGTCTATGGGGGTGTGGGGGGGACACAGCAAGGACTTGATGGCAGCCTTTAAGTGCTAAAAGTGGTCCCTAGTCACCAGCCGGCAAGAAAATAGGGACTTCAGTCCTACAACCACAACAACTGAATTCTGCCAACAACTGGGAAGAGAACTCCAAGACTCCATGTCTTGGCTGACACCTTGACTTCAGCCTGGTGAGACCCTGAGCAGAGGACACAACTCAGGAAACACTGAGATAATAAATTTGTGTTGCTTTAAGCCACTGAAGTTGTGGTGATTTGTCACAAGGCTGTAGAAAACCAATACATACCACCATGTCAGTGGCAGTGTCCAGTAGGGGGTTGTGGGCACCAGGTACAGCTGTCTTTGGGAAGAGTCACTGGAGCCTACAGTGTCACAGCTCAGGGAACCCCAGCCCAGGAGGCAGCAGAGGTAACAGATAAGGGGCACGTGAACCAAGACACAGGGTGCTATGTGTCCCTGAAGGAGGGCGTGGCACCTAGTGGCTCAGACAGGATATGGGCTGGGTTTACCAAGCGCTTTGCAGAAATGAGAAGGAAAAGAAGGAAATTGAAGTGTAGAGCAGGATCTTGATATGTCACCAAGCCAGTAGATCGGACAGAGGCTGGGAAAGAAGGGCAGAAATCACAATAAAAGAAAATTGTCCTCATGCTTAGTAGGCATGAGCTCTAGAATAAGACCTGGGTTCAAACCCCTCATCCCATCTCTTACTCTGTGCTCTTGAACAAGTGACCTGAACCATAGGTTCATCTTCTCTAAAACAGACTTCAAAACACCTCCCTCACCAGGCTGTGGTGAGAATTAAGAGAACAGGTTTAAATACCCTAGTACGAAGCCAGGTACACAACAGACACCCAATATGTGGTAGTTATTACTATAGGATAATAAAATATTATAATATTTATTAGTTTTCTATTTCTATGTAACAAATTACCACAAATTTAGTGGTTTACAGTAACACAAACTCATTATCTCATAGTTGGGCAATTTCCCCCAAAAGCAGAACACACAAATCAGGTTCACTCGAGAAGAGTAGTCCCAGTCGAGGTGATGGCAATACTTTCCTTAGAGATGAGTCTGGCCCTCGGGGCAGGGGTGATGGAGGTGGGGTGGGCGTGGTGGGGGCACAGTTTTGAAAGGGGAGCAAGGGGAGGCCTGATGAGTCCTCATCAAAAACAGCTGTCAGAAACGTTCCAGGAACAGAGAACAGAGCCTGAGTCAGGGCCAACACCTCTCCCACCTTTCTGCTCTGGGTGTGAAGCTGTGTGCCTTGCCGTTTTAGGGAGCTCCCCGATCAAA
>NW_012137080.1:1640157-1675726 GCF_000956105.1 Propithecus coquereli | reverse complement strand
CGGGAGAATCAGGACGCTGTTACTTTGCACATGCTTCAGAAATGTGAAGTACATCTTTACAGAACTTTTGGCCAACCCCCTGGCAGATGTTGACCGTTCCAGGAACAGTGAACAGAGCCTGAGTCAGGGCCAACACCTCTCCCACCTTTCTGCTCTGGGTGTGAAGCTGTGTGCCTTGCCGTTTTAGGGAGCTCCCCGATCAAATAGCACTGATTCCTCCGCAGACAGATGTTATTTCTGGACATCACTAAGTTCACTGTTGTTTGCAGTTCTGCAACACTGGCAGGTTAACAGAGCCTCTCCCAGCGCCGAGTAAATGTTCGTGGGTAGTCTACTTACTTTCCAAGGACTTGCGTGTTCCTCCTAAGGACTTGTAGACCTTCACTTAAATACTCTTCCAGGGTCTGGGGAGTGGGGAATACTCAGAGAGGGGACACACCAGCCTGGTTCCAAGCACCAGTGTTTCCTTAAGTAGCCCTGCAGTAACTATGACACCCACCATAGTGTTGAGCACAAAGGACACCTAATCAACTCACCTGTCCCCACTCTGCAACATCCATTGCTTCAACCAACAGCACCTACTTGCCAGTGCTCTGACATCCACCTTGTCGTTCCTGGGGCTCACATCAAGCCTGGGAGATGCTTGGAGCAAGAAGGGCTGATCATCCCTCTCTCATGGGTGAGTTCAGAAGTCTGATTAGTAATGAGGTTTGAGAGTAAAGCCAGGACTCTGACTCCTTGTTCAGCCTGCTTTCCACCCCACCATGCTTTCTACCATGAATCTGTGGTCACAGCCATCTATTTTCACCCTCACCTTGGGTAATCTGTTCATGTGTCACAGCGCCATACATCGATGCACAAACCACAGAAGTCTCTGTAGTGCTGCAGAGGTTCTGGGCAGGAGGTGGTCAGAGAAGCTTGCTTTTCCATCCTCTCCTGTCAGGGCCAGCGCCATGAGCACGCAGCCTGTGCAGTCGCACAGGGCCCCGTGCTCGAGAGGGTCTCCTGTTTGCTTTACTGCTCTGCTGCCATCCTCTTGAAATTCTTAATAGTTTTTGAACAAGCAACCACACATTTTCATTTTGGGTTGACCCCCACAAATGATGTTGCTGGTCCTGCCTGCAGTAAAGATACAAGGAGTTTTAACATACGTTTGCAAATTGGAGGGAGAATCCAAATCTCTTTTCTTAGCGGCTAACGAAACCCCGGGCATTTATTATAATTTAGTGTCCTAGCAGCATTACCCTCAATAGAACTGGGTTGTCTTCGTTGGCCTGCAGACCGATGATGTTAACAAACAAGAAGAAGGTATTTGTAGGAATGGCACGCACAACATCACAGGATGCTTTTCCATCCCAGGAAGATTCCTGAAAACTCCTCTCCATCCACCTCCATCCTGGACTCTTCTCGACTCTCTCCCCCGACCCCCTTCTCCACTGGAGCCTCGTCATTGACAACGTTCCCTTGAAATCCCCTCCAATATATCTTGGCTTGCCCAGTCTTTCCCTCATCTCCTGTTGCTCACCTGTGTTTGTTAAATATTATTTGGCGAGTAGGAAGCTCTTCAAAAGGAGAGACTTGGATGGCTGGGGACGGGTGGTGGGCTGGTGAGTTGTGCAAGAATGAGGCTGTGCGGGGGCTTCCCTCTCTCCTGATCCCTCCCCCACGCACATCAACACCATGACGCAGACAGGTACACAGATGTGTGGAGACATAAAAGTACAAGAGCCATGACAGCCTTCAGACACGAGGCCTGGTAACTCGGCTAGACGTAGCTTGGATTGCAAAGGAGGCTAGAACCAGGGCTGGTGCACTCCCCTCCTCGTTTGCTAACCTTGTCTCCTTCCTTGGCACCAAAACCAGAGCCTTCACCAAGAAACCCTAGCACTGGGGAGCTGGTGGCACAGTGACCGCTACAGGGCTGATCCTCAAAATTCCCCAGTGTGAAAAAGTAAAACAGTCATTCGAAGACACACCTCTCCAGCTAGGGTTCTGCATTGTCCTCGCATTGTCTAATGAGCGTAATTTCCGACACCACAGCACCTTTCTAGAACCTACGTGGAAGATGAGCAGTAGATTTCTGATTGAGAATAAGACATCCGCCCCCTCTCACTCTCAGAATAAATGTTTCTGATCTTGACAATGACGATCCCATGTATACGAACAGCATTTCCTGTTTCTCAAGACCCTTGCTAACCCAGCGTCTTTTGTGATCTTCTTGCCACCCTCGAGAGACGAGCAGGGCAACTGTTATCCCCATTTTACAAAAGAGGCAGCTGAGTCTGAACGACATTCACGTTGTGCCAGCAGCAAACTCAGCCCCACGTGTGCGGCGGCACCTTCGAAGCCATAATCCTGGCTCTGTTTAAAGACTGAGTTCTCGTGGCCAAGTATAAACAACAAGAAGTCTTTTTCCTTAGACTATGGGAACACTGGCAGTCGCTTCCTGTTTCCCCCTAACTTTGGGCACAGGCCTCCCTCAACGGCACCATCCGTTCTCTGACTCGACGCTGTTGTCGTGAAAGACGCGATGGCTAGGTAGGACAGTTTGCTGATGGCAGAAAGGAATTTTTAAGGCTGGAGAAAAAGACATTGGACAGGGAGGCGGAGCCTGGAAGAGCAGAGAGAGAGAGAGGCACTGATTGAAAAGAAAAGGGGGAAATTATCCCAATTCTAACACTGCTGGAAAATGGGAAAGTTATTGCTGCACAAAGACCCTCTCGAACCGCCTGCCTTCCAAAATTTCTACTGCACTCTCTGCAGTTACTTGTGTATGGCAGAAGCAGCATCTTTGTATTATATGAACAGTCTGCTTCATAATCAAATACCATCTGTCGCTACATCTGAACTTGTTTTCAACATCTGTGCGTTCTGGTCTTAACAAAGCTTTAAAAACTAATTCAAAAACTTTCACAGATCACTGACTAAATATGTACATTGACCATCTTTCCACGTTGGTTTGCAATGCTTCTTCTATAGGTGCCTCCCTCTGCTCGAGAAGAGTGAAGACATATACACTTGGAGGCTTTATTGAGCTTATTTCATAATGGCCTTGGGTAGCCAAGTGCAAGAGAGGGACACTTGCTTATGCACCAAGAGGACCCATCATATTCTTTCTTGGTGCCAATACGGTCCCTTTCTGCCAATGAGAAACCTGTAAGTTGATCAGCTACCATACCCCAATTACTCAAAATGACACTACAGATAAAACGGCAACCAAGGGGAGAATCAACTGTATGGCTCATACGCAGCTAAAGTGTGTTTGAACAAATGGTGAAGTAAAACCATGAGAGCTCTCGGGAGAATCAGGACACTGTTACTTTGCACATGCTTCAGAAATGTGAAGTACATCTTTACAGAACTTTTGGCCAACCCCCTGGCAGATGTTGACCAGTTTTGCTTATGTATACATCAGTTGCAGAACACTAAAACAGAGATTGGAAATTTTAATTTAGTCAAGGCAGTTGGGCTAAAATGATGGCTTTTGTTGAAACCATTAAATAGAGCTGCCTAATGAAGTACAGTACAGGGCTGGCAAACAGAGCCCTGGTGGGAGGCTGCCGCTTCCAAGCAGGAGAGAGGGAAGGCAGCGGCACTGCAGGGCTCAAACACAGGCAGCATGGTGTCCTCGGATGGAGGGCGAGGACTTGGGGTGGTGGGGGAGGAAAGGATGGGGGGTGGGAATGTGAGCACAGGGTTGTCTGTACACAACACTGATGCTGGTGGAATCTTAGTGTGGTGTCTATATGTGTGTGTGTGTGTGTGTGTGTGTGTGTGTGTTGGGGCAAATGAAGGTTTTATTTTGGAAACATTCTCTTTCAAGTTTCAGCTGCACATTTGCAAGGACTCGTGGGCCAAGAGGGAAGTGTGGTGCAGTGAACAGGTGCGAGCTCCTCGAAGGGGTTTCAAGCAACTTGGGAGCACAGAGAAGGGAGGGCAAGAAAGTTGTAGGGCAGGGGAGCTCAGGGGAGGGGTGGGAGGCTGCCCGGTTAATGCGTCTGGTGATTGACTCCGCGGCTTCGGTGCACTTGCCCTTCATCATCGTCGGCTGCTTGACGGCAAGTAGCCATTAGGTGTGGCTACTCAGGGTCAACTGAGGCAAAGCAAAGCTAACCTCAGTATTGATAGACACCCACTTTAGCATGACAGGGCTGACTGCTAATTATTTAGAGGACTGAACATTGACTTCTTGCACAATGTCGAATCTATTAAAGAGCACGAGACTTGGGGTGCATCTTTCTATTGTTTTCCTATCTCAGTGGGAATTTTTAACATATGACCACTTAACACCCTAGTAGTCATGTATGTTTAAAAAGATACAAACAATACTACATAGTAAAGATGACTATTATTATTAAGGTATGATTATTTACAGTATATAAACAAGGGAAGTTGTATTCAGTAAACACCTATTATTGGCCAGGTATTACTGAAAACAGAAAGAGATTCAGCCCTTGTTCATCTTGCAGGAGAAATAGAATGAGACAGTGGTTGATTTTTACCAAGTGACTGCTTATTTTGAAAACTATCAAAGGAATTTGTTAATAATTATTTGAAATTACTGTCTAAGATCAAGTGGATGTTGGCGTATTTTTTCCAAGCTGGCTTATATAGAGAGACATGGCCCTAGGCGTCATCAAACAAACAAAAACACACACGCACACAAAAACACATTATTGCTGTTTAGTATTGGAGATGTATATATATCGTGGTGGTGTTTGCCGTCTGTCAGGGAAAGGATCAGACTCCTAACTCTCCAAGTGAACCTGGCAAAAGCGCAGGATTAGACGCTGAACATTGTGTATTCTAGAAAAGATCACCAGCCTCTTCGGGAATGAGCACCCCTTTATATCCTCTGGCATCCCATGACATTCATTCTGTGCACAGATGATGCCTAAGGGACACAGGGCTCACGGACTCCTTGAAATCACTGGGTAAACTCAGAATGTCCCGGACCCCAAAGCTGGCAACTACTGCTGCAGGACACTGAGAGTTCTAACATCCACCTTTAATTCCAATTAGCTCTAGATCCTTCATCATTATAGAGATACGTTAATCCGGCACAGCAAAATATGCAAAAGTCAATTCCATCTGGTAAAGAAATAGTCATGATCCACTCAGGTAAATATTGAATAAGGTTGAATTTCTTTAAAACATATTCACTGATAGCCTGGGGAGAGATGACCAAGAGAGTTCCGGGTGGGACAGGGAAATCAGCATGGACTCAAATATTTGCTAAAATATTCATATTCTAGCTCTCAAAAATGGGTTCTCTCCCATCACCTACACAATTGAGATTTGTCTATCATAGTTTTCCCACTGTTCCTGTTAAATATTCTGATTTTCCTCAAAATGGAGAAAGTTCTAGGAGGTAGGAGCGAAGGAAACTTGTGATTAGATGTTGTATAATTTTTATATCTACCAAGGGGAGAACAGTAGATGCAATTTTGAAAGCCAAATTATCGTGAGGGGTGTAAGGTAGAAAATTCGGGACTTAGTTGACATTGATGGTCACCCTGATGTACAGTTTCAGGTTCATTTCTTTTTCCTAGGATACGGCGTCAGTCAATGCCATTGCTCTTACAGGTTTGCCAGGGTTTCTGTGAGTATTTCTCCCTCTTTTCTGCCGGGGGTTTGCTGTCACTTGGCAATTCATAAGCACACTGGGCTGAAGCATGGTATACACATTGTCAGTCCAGACGCAATTTTCTGTTGCAATTACCAAAAATGAAACCAAAGAAGCTGCTTGGGATTTCAGTTAATAGGGATGTTGGTAAAAGAGGAATATTTGTATTGCTATTTTCTTGCTTCCCATTTTTACTCCTTGATTTTATTTATCGTTATCTCAGACTAACCTCATGTTAGAAAAGCTCAAGTTTAAACACACTCCAAAAAAATCAAGGTGGGTTCCATTTTAGAATGCATGTCTGTTATGACATGAATGTGGTTTAAATATGATTTTTACTGGTAGAAGGTGAGAGCAGGACATATATACCCTTTTCCCAGGTATAAGGTCTTTGGCTTTCCTCCAGTGCAGAACTCTCCTCATGCGTGTGCTATTTTTCTCTATGTTTCTTCAGGTTCTCTGAGCACCCTACATTTTAGTCTGCATTGGCCAGTTGGTTGGCAGAGACCACTTCTTCAGAAACCATTCTGTGCCAAGCCACACGCAATGTCTCCCAGCCATTCAGCCATTGGCATATTGGCTCTGTCAATGTGCCTATGCAGGGACAGCTCTTGACTGAACGGTCAAGATTCTTTCACAATCGGCTAAACAGATTTTTCAACTGAATTAACCAAATCCACTGATTCCTCTGACTTTGTAGACTTGAAGACACCCAATTTAAGACATACTGAATAAATATGTATGGAATGAAATAGGAAGAAAGGGATTGCTAGAGCCACCACTAGCTTAGTAAAGACTCTTGGATTAGCGGAAGGAAAATTTTTTTTGCTTGCTTCAAAGAAGTAGACCATGTCATCGATTTTTTCTATTTCTCCCAGAAACTCAGTTTTTCTCAACCTAAAGATGAAAAACCCCAGGAAAAAGGATAGCAGTTGACTTCTGAGGGAGCCTGGCACATCAACAGCACAGTAAACATTGATCAGATGAACGAGGATCCCCAAGAAATGGACTGTGGAATTGGGTAGAGCTCACCAACACCATGGGTCCTACCAGGACAAGAGCTGTCATGTTCCCAGCTGTGTGGTCTCACTAGGTCCCCATATTGAAATATTTACAGCAAAGAATCAGGGTCCCACTTGAATTCCTGGAAACTCTTAGTGGTCTGGCCTTGGAGGTACTCTTCCTGCAGGGATTTATCCCATCCTGCATTGTTTTACCATTTTCTACTTCCTCCATTCTATTTTTCAGAAAAAAAAGAAGGAAAAATAAGAAAGGAAAAACAGAAGAATGAAGGAAGACAGGGAGGGAGGGAAGAAAGGAAGGAGAGAGGGAAAAGAAAGAAAAATTAGCAACTCTTGTACCTATTCAGGGACCTCCATTTTCTTCCCGATTTCAAAGATGGCTCCTCCAATCACCTTGTTCTCTGACATGCTGAGCTGAAAGGCATTTGAAGAGTAGCAGAAAGAGAAAAACCTCGGCAGTGCTGACAAGACACACTGCAGCATCTGGGGTGCTCCTCCGAGACCTGTGGCCAGGCTAACCTGGCCTCACGTTGCTGAGCTTGCAAAACCTGGAGGATGAGGTCACATTTGGCCATGACTATAAATAGACATCAGTGACAACTAAAACCAAGAGGGAGCTTTGCCTCTGATTCACAGGCTGACATCTCTGAACAAAGGAATGGGCATGCATCATTATCTAGAAATCTCAAGAAGAGCCAAACACTCTGGAAGGAAATTTTTGTGCCCTCTCTTTCTTGCTTCCCTTAAAGTCCTTTGATCTGATAAAGATATCCTTTGGAGTCCTATATCAAGAAGAGAAAGGCTTGCGAGTAATTCTCTATTGCCTGGGATTCCCTAAGCAAATATATTCAGCATTGCCTTACAGTGAAAGAAATCATGACACATCTCCAGGTTGGACAATGACTTTATCGTAGGAGCAACTTTGTATCGTACATTATCTATTCACAGTGAGACCTAGCATGCTAGTCTACATCCCCTACTGCCCTCAGAGCTACTTAGATTACACATCCCTCATCATCTTCCGAGAGCCTGCCCTTCCCTAGCAACTTAGCGGGGCTGAACGAGAGTAAAATAGCCTCCCTCGCTTCCAGCACAGCCTGTAAGAACCAGGGTCCAACCATCTGCAGCACCTGTTCCTAGACAACTCAGCAGAGGTATTCGTCTTCCAAATCACAAAGAGAATTCACACTGGGAGCCAAGGTTCTTCCATTTTGTGGAGTGGCGGGATCGGCTGCCTGGGAGTGATCTTTCCATTTCCCCAGAAGCACAAGCTGCTGCTGCTCCCCGAGACTCTGAACTCTCCTTCACCTGAACAGCAGTGTCAACCCGCATTGGCGAGAAAACAGGAGCCCAAACCCCGATGTCTAACATTAATAACAGTATCTGAGCAAAGTTTGTTCAATCAGAAAATGCAAGTAAAACTCTAAAATAATGCCATCTGGACTAGGGAGAGATGTCATCTTTCAGACTACGCGTAGCATCAGTGTTTTTCTTTTCACAAATTTAGCACTCTGCCCCTCCCCCGCTGCCTCATGCTGCCTCCCCCTCCCCCCCATCCACAGCTCTGTCATTTGAGAAGCTCTGTCTCCACTTCTCTTCGTATTTAATTTTTCATATCATTTGCAGGACAGATCACATATTTGTTGTGATTTATTCAATACCCATCTCTCCTCTGACTTCGGAGAAGGCTATCACCTTCCCCTCCTGCTCTGGGAGAATGTGCTAAGTCCACAGTTTGCGATTTTTGTCATCATCCATGTGCTTGAACAGTCAGGGGAGACTGTCTCGAGATTCTGCAGGTCCCCAAAGCTGCCTTCTGCCCATCATCTGGCCACTCAGGATTAATTATAAGACAAGGCAGGGCGAGTGTGGGCTGAGGACCTCACTGAGAACAGAAAACTCATTTATTCCTTCTTATTTGTTCCCTAAGAATGAAGGTATTTGGATCTGCTAAATAAAATGTGTATAACAGTGTTTAAGGTTTGACCTCACATGCTGGGGACATGTAACTAGTAGAAAATGAGACTTCTGTGCCATTGCATTTAATCATCATGGGTCATTCAGTAGTAGCTATTGGCTCCATCTCCAAAATGGCAGAGTATTCGTCTTCAGAGAGAGACAGACACAAAGAGACAGAGAGAACAAAAAAGAAAAATACACACACAAACTATTAACATAGGTCAGTTGTTTATTAAGATCTGTTTCAGTAAGAAATCTCAAGAAACCGAAAGGAGGGAGAGAACCCCATCATCTGATGTCAGCAAATACTTACAAGACTCAGTCATGTGCAGAGTTCTGCTGAGGAAGCTAAAAACAATCAGCCTCAATCGATCTCTTATTACAGAAGACCCAGGTGATACCACTACAAGCTAGCAGAGAAAACAATGGACCAAGACAAGCTGTTTCTGTTACAGGTGTTACCTTCCACCTTCTCATGGTCAGACGGGCACGTGTTTTAGCCCTCTTAGTGGAGCGCAAACTGTGCGAAGGCAAAATCCATGCGTCACCCTCACCGCGATGGTAGGGACCGACAGGAATTGGATTCCCGGAGGATTAATAGATAGAGGGTCACGTGGAGTGTCTCACCAGGCGGGCCAGGCAACTCTCTGTGATCCTGGGGAGGAGCGGCCGTGGGAGAGCACTCAGCAGTTCTGTCCACTCCTGCTCCTGTCCTTTCAGGGCACCACCACCTCTGTTGGCACAAATGACTAATGCGCCCCATAGTCTCCCCATGACTACATACATGTCATAGTATTTTGGGGCCAAGACTCCACCATGACGTGCAAACTCCAGGCTTCTCTATACGCCTCACGCTTAGGTGTGTGATCCGTTTTAAGCCCGTGACCTAGACAGCCCCCCAGACTTCCTGGTACCATTCCCCAGTTTGCCTTCTCTGTGGCTTGTATTCCTCCGCCGTGCTCCTTTCTGCCAAGTGTTTAGAAGCAGAATCTCAGTATCTTGAGGTTTCCTTTTGTCCTGTTGCTTTTGTCCTCCCACTTCATTTCTCCAGAATCCCCATGAGGTACACAAAAATCAACCCGCTACTGACTATACGATCTTGGGCAAGTTGCCTAACCAGCCAATGCCTCCATTTTTCCTTTCTCTAAAATGGAGAAAATACTGGCCCCTTTCCTTCCTACACCAGAGGATTTTGTGATGCTCAAATGAGATAAAAAGTATTTGAACATGTAGCAAAACTGTAGAGTGTTTTACAAGTGCAAGATGTGATCGTATCCTGTTGTGACATTGAGAGTCCTTTGACATTGTTGGTCTTTTCCTTTTTTTTTTGCCCACCTATCAAGGCAGAAATTTGCTTTGAGATCTTGAGCAAAAGATATTGTCGTACTACAAATTACCATGATCTAATTAGGCCTCCCTCCATAAATCTGTCATTTGAAAGCCATTCAGGCCTGCTCAGTCCAGCCCTTGATTTAAACTGCTCCAGGAGTCTAGCCGAAGATATGTCCAGGACAGAATCCAACACAATATTCTAGTCTCCTCCCACTGCTCCCTTGAGGATGGGCTGTTCACCAATTTTGGCCACAATAACAGTTATGTGGAAGAGAGATTCATTACAGTTTGGGCATAGATCTTAACCAGTGCCCATGCAACCTCATGACAACATTATTTAGCATTCAGATTGGATGTGAGCTCTTATTGGGAAAAGAATATTGCTAAAGATTAGCATTGCTGGGCCTTGAAGCAAAGAGAGACAGATAGGAAAGATGCACATTTTCTCTATTGAATTGACAGGTGTATCCAGCAACCCCTAAGTATGATGAATACTTTGCAATGCCATATAAAACAAAACTATGGTTTTTTAAAAAATGCTGGTGCTAGTCAAGTCAAATAATATTCATTCCTGGTTGTTCTGGTTGAAGAAGATAAAAAAGAGGTTTGGAAAATCCAAAGCAGTGGGTAATCCAAAACTCATTTATACTGGGCTTTGGAAGGTGTGTTTATGCTGATCTTTGATGATGTGTGTCTCTGAGGTTCTGGGCATCTGTACTTAACAAGGTAGCAACACCCCGGTGTCCTCCCTTGGCAAAATCCACCTCCTTCTCACCTCCTTCCCCACTGCAGCATGTTATGCTTTCTACTCCTTGCCCCACCACCCCAAAACACACACCCAGCACCCCCACCTTTAATATCTTTCTGCACTTCATTCCAGGCTGTTTGGGTTTCAAAGAACTGCTCTGTGTGCAAAGCAAACAGAAAGAGGTGGAATATCAACAAAGCATTATTAAACAGCTAATGGACTCACATTCTCTGGAGAAGCTGATTCTGGACTGGGAGGACCCAACTCTACACACACACACACTCACCAAGATGTTCTTGCCACAACTTTCTTCTCCAAGTTGGAGCAGGGCAGGGAAGGATATAGAATGATCACGTAACAGATGACGTGGTGTGAAAGTCCCGGGAGACGATCAGGTGATTTTATGAGGGTGGAGAGAGGAATCAGCACTTCATGCAGTGGAAAGGGGCAGGGGGACAGGAGTGATGTCACAGCCCTTGGAAAGGCCGGGGGCCCTCACCGGCAGCCTTTGGTTCTAATCAGCTCGCACCAACGTGAAGATTCCAGGATTTGTCTAGTGCTGAGGGATGAGGCGATTAGGGAGGAGGAGGGCAGGGAGCAATGAAAACAGAAGGATCAGAGGAAAGAAGGAGGACAGAAGGGGGAGAGGAATTAGCCAATAAAGGGCCATTGCAGCTTCCCCTTTCACGCGGGTTCAGATTAATGGGGGAGGCGCGCGCCCACACACATCAAGGAGCGCACAGAGCCAGGCTTTTCAAGCCGAGCCTCACAGGAAGGAAAGTCGGAGGAAACCTGAGCAGGGGCTTGAAGCCGTACTAAGGAAAGGGGTCAAATTAATGTTTTCAAAATAAAAAAGGCTGAGAAGAGAACAGTGAACGGGGTGGCCCAGAGGTCAAACGGCACATTCTAGTGTTTTATTGTTGCTATCAAAAAGATGCTGGGAAAGGAAGAGGAAGAAGGAAAACCGCTTTCAAGTTTTGAGTTCCTTTTTTCTTTCCTCAAAAAGAGGCATTTGAGAGACCGAGCTGAGGATTATTTTCGTCTATTTTGGGAGACGATGCTGGTGTCATTGGACTCCAACCAGCCAGGGAGTGCAGAGGCAAGCAGCCGAGTTTGAGCCTGAATGTCTGAGGCTGCAAGTGGCAGGGATGCGAGCATGGGAGCCAGGCACGGTGGGAGCAGAGGTGTGTGCAAGTGGGGGGCTCCTGCCCTGGCACCCCCCATGCACTGACCAAAATGCAGGAGGAATTGGCATTTTTTGGCTGTTGCCTTCAGCTCTCTCCAATCTCGAGAGGAAAAAAAAAAAAAAAAGCCCTTCCCAAAGAACGCTCCAGACTCAATGCCAACCTGAGACAGCTGCTGATGTTGAACGACAACATCAAGGACCCACTGTCCCTTCCTGCCCCCCTTCCTCCTCCACCACCACAGAAAGAACTGTGAAAAGACCAAGAGTTGGTGGACGGCCAACAAGAACTAAAGAACTTGCAGCTGGTAAAACCACCTGTGCCTTGTCAAATTCCAGCCAAAACAATCCCTTCCCCAGAGCCTCCCATTAAGGAGAAGGGGAGAAAATCTGATAATAAGATGAGAATCAAGGGAGTGGAAAGTGAGCGTGGCGGCTTCTGACCATGCGCTGAGCCAGTTGGGGAAGAGAACATCGGGAAATTGTGCCAATGGAGGTCAAAAATCCGGCACTGTGCGCATGAGAGAGAAAGAGAGGAACAACTGCACGCAACCAAGCCAGGCAGTCCAAGCTCCAAATTCGGTTTTCCTGATGGGCAGCGCTTTGCAGCAGCAGGGCTGATGTCTGGGTCCATGTGGCAAATGCTGTCAGGAGGGTGGCGTGAGTTCAAACACTGGGTATCCATGAGAACATTCCAGAAAGTGTCCCCTCACCCTTTCCATTTGCAAAACCCAAAGCTGTCTAGCGGGTAAACACTCCCCGATTCCCTTGCTTCTCTGTAATGCATAGATAGTCTTCTGGGATTTCCTTCTCTTTCAACCGCATTTCTTTTCTTTCGTCTCCTTACCAGAAACGATGCTGCCATACGTTTAGTTATTATTCTTCTAGCTACAGTGTCTAAAAGTCATCACCCATTCATCTGAAGCACTAATAAATGCCGGTTCTAAAATTAGAAAGTTCTCCCTGTCCTTTGAAGATTGGCTGAATCTCTAGTGTTATCATTGGCCAGGTAATGTTGGCATGAACCAGAGTCGAATTGGTGCTGACATCCCCAGCTGAAACCCACATCACAGTTGATAGCCACGAAAGCTTAGTAAGTCATTCCCTGTGTTAAAACTTCATTTTTGAAGTATTTATTTATTTAACTGGTGACTGCCAACCCCTGTCTGGGTTTTTCTTTAAAGCTTCCAGGAGGATGCTGTGACCAGAAGGAAGGTGAGAATAAATAAGCCTTGTGGTCAGTATCCACCGTAAACATCGAAAGCCAAATCCTGCCATTCATCATGGGAAAGCGTGGTGCCATTGGTGATCATAGGAAAAGAGGGCTTTTTTTCCTAGTACTAAAATCTTCAGTTTTAATAACAAAAGTAAATCTTCATTATAACAAATTCTAATAATGCATGTTTATTAAAAGCACCCCCTTTTCAAAAAAAGTTTTGTGGTATACCTGCTCAAAATGGATAACTTAAATCTAGTAATGAAGGGAACACCAACTAAACCCAAATGGAGGGATATTCTATAAAATAACTGGCCTGTATTCTTCCAAGAACGTCAAGATCAAGAAAGACACAGTAAGGCTGAGGAACGGTCCCCGATTAAATGAGACGGAAAAGCCATGACAGCTGAATGAAATACATGAACCTGGACCAAAGGGAAAAAAAGATATAAAAGAATTCCTGGGAAATTTGATGAAATCTGAATATGAATTGTGCAATAGTGTAGTATTGACGTTTCATGTCCTGATTTTAGTATTTTATTATAGTTATATAAGAGAACGTCTTTGTTGTTAGAAAATAAACAATTGAGATATGAAGAGGTAAAGTGACATGGACATCACCAACTTATTCTCAAATAGTTCAGAAAGACAAGATAATACACATGCAAATATGAACATATGTATAGAGGGAAAGAATGACAAGTCAATGGGGCGAATTGGAAACAGTCTATCTGGGTAAGCTGGTATATAGGAGGTCCTTGTACGGTTCTTACAACTTTTCTTTAAGTTTGAAAGAATATTAAAAAACAAAACCCCCTCCAATTCTCTGCCTCGTAGATAACCATTTACACATTTGCAGTTCGATGCATATTTCTGTGGTAGGCAGTTTCTAAAGTGATTTCAAATGCCTCCAACCTCCTGGCATTCACACTCTTGAGTGATACTCTCCCCTTGTATGTGGGCGGAAGCTAGTGACTAGAATGCAGCAGGTCCTAGAACAACATCTTTTGGTTCAAAGTTGTTTCTTTACCGCATTGATGAGAAAAAATAAAAGATTCTCTCCGGGGCTCCAGACTGTGTGGAGTTCGCACGTTCTCCCCATGTCTGCGTGGGTTTTCTCTGGGTACTCCAGTGTCCTCCCACATCCCAAAGTTGTGTGGGTGATGTGAACTGGCGTGTCTACGTGGTCCCAGTGGGACTGGGTGTGGCTGTATGTGAGCACACCCTGCGATGGGATGGCTCCTGTCCAGGGTTGGTTCCTGCCTTGTGCCCTGAGCTGCTGGGAGAGGCTCTGGCCACTCTTGACCTTGAACTGGAGTAAGTGAGTTAGAAAACAAATGAACGAATGGATACAAATTATTGTCAAATACAAATTCGTCAAGTCTACAATAATCACACAAATGCACGACAATAAATAATGCAGTAGGAAGGCATTCAGCGAGCTGCCCTGTTTGTGACTGTTGGTTTTTTAGCTGCATGACGCTAGAAGGTACTCCTGACAATTTTTGATTTGCAAACTTTGATTCCTTGATTTAACCCACCACCACTAAGACCACCATCACTCACCGATTCACCAAAACTTGGGTAAATAATTATCTTACTTGTTTTTATTAGTCTTTCTTAAATGGATGTATAGCTCACATTTATTTCAATGTTATTATTAAAAGTGTTTTGGTTTTTATTTAGAAGTTTGGTGATGTTTTTGTGACCAGAAATATGCTACAGGAACTTAATTCTTGTTTATATCAATTAGCCAATGGTAAAATTGGTTTCATTATATGTTGTTTTGCTTAAAGTCACAGTTTCCAAGAACCTATCAGTGACATTAAGTGAGGACTTACTGTACTGTAAAAGTGATGGATGTCACTTCCAAGATTAGGTTATAAAAGGCGGTGACGTCCATCTGCTTGCACTGTCTTTGGGGATCTTCTCACTTGCTCACTCTGAGGGAAACTGGCTGCCATGTTGCAAGCTGCCTTACGGGGAAGGAACTGAGGGCCACTCCAGCAAACAGCCATCAAGAACCTGA
This sequence comes from Propithecus coquereli, assembly GCF_000956105.1. Lineage (NCBI taxonomy): Eukaryota > Metazoa > Chordata > Mammalia > Primates > Indriidae > Propithecus > Propithecus coquereli. The sequence goes on along the minus strand of NW_012137080.1, from coordinate 1,660,611 downwards.
GGCCCTCGGTGCAGCAGCAGACAAGAAACTAAATCCTACCAACGGCTACCTAAGTGAGCTTGAAAACCGATCCTTGAGATGCTACAGCCCCGGCCACACCTTGATGGTAACCCTGAGCCAGAGGACCCTGTTAAGCTGTACCAGGAATCCTGCTTCAAAGAAACTGTGAGACAATCACTTTTTATTGTTTTAAGACACCATATCTTAGGGAAATTTTAAAATATTGATTGGCGATAAACAATTAATACATTCTCCAGCTTTCTTCATTTTTAAAAATTTTTTTTTCTTTTCTTGAAGAGTGGGGGTTAACAGTATCATGGACATTATATATAGCACTATCTCATTATTCTTAACAGGTGGATTATTAAATATTGTTCAGATTGTGCATTGCAAAGGGGCACATGGCAGAGGAGGGTGATTTGGGGACGAAAATCCAATCCATGCCCCATTCACAAAATCGTGCTTCCTGGCATGTGCTTTGTTCGCCCAGAGGAGGCCGTATCTTTACACAAAGGTGGCCTCTGGGACAGTGGCAGCTCTGTTAACAGTTACATAATAATCCATGGTATGTAACATAATTTATTTAACCAATCTGATCTTGTTGACCATTGAGATTGCTTCCCATATTATTGTTGTAAATAACCCTGTAATAAGCAGCCTCCAAGTATGTAGATCTGTATTCCTACATTTATGTAGGAAATATTCCAAAATAGGATTCCTAGACCATAAATCGCGTCCATCTTTAATTTTTATAGATCCTGACAAATTAACCTGGCTAAAAATTTTTAATGGTTTATACACCCAGCAAGTAAAAGAAGTTGCTTATTTCCTTATCCCCTCACCAACACTGGATGAGATCAATCTTTTAAATATTTGCTGATCTGATAAGTGAAAAATTTTATCTCACAGTTTTATAGATCATTTGTAACAAACCAAATATTTCTAACTTTCTCTTCTCTGAGTCAGGACAATTTCATTGTTATACTGAGTCAGTCTTTTCCCTCAAATATGCAGGCAACATTGAATAAATCTGTTAGAGATCAGGGAATCATACTCTACCCAAGCAACATCCACTCACTCAGTACTATCTCTTATATGAAACATGAGTAAGAGAAATAGAATGCCCAGTGAGTGTAGTTAAGTGTAAGGTTTCAGCAAAGGTCTTCAAGCATTTGAATCTCTGATCACAAGTCTCAAAAATCCTGTTGACTCCTCACCAGATTTGCTTATTTAGCCACCATCCCCCACTTTGAAAATAAGATCACTTTCATTCAACTATTTTCATGTAGGTCATGCGAGCAGAACCAAATGCTAGTGAGAATACCATGGTTTAAGACTTGTAGCATTGTACATCTTGTTCTTTTACTAGGTGTATGTGTTAGTTAGTCCATGTCTTCTGAGAAGCAGACACCGAGATGAGATTACGGGTGCAAGAATTTTATTAGGGAAAAGGCCTATGACAGCAAATGATGGAAACAGGAAAGCTGGAAGAGCTTTGGGTGATGGGAGCCTGACCCAAGGGAAGGAGAGGAGAGTAGTTCGGGTAGGAGCATCCTAGCCTGCCATGCAGTCTAAGAATGGTTCAGCAAGATCTCAGAGCAAAGTCAGCCATCAGAGGAGTACGGTGTCTCGCAGGGTCCAACCTATCTCAGTATTCCTGCCACACTCAGTCATCGGCTGGGAGAAGCCCGTGGGAAGAGCGGCCTTGGTGTGAATGCAGTGATGGATTTCAGAGCACAGCAGCTGGGGTCATTGATCAATTGCACTCGCTGAGGTTGGAGGCCACACTAGGCTCATCACCAAGGCCGCCGCCACGCATTAGCAATGAGCTAATCTGCAGACAGAGCCTCCGTAGAATCATAAAAATAGAAAATAGAGAATTTGTGCTTCATTTTTAGTTTTTGTGTCCACAATTCCCATATAACTACTTACCTTACTCCCAAATAATGAAAGAAAGCATTTCTGTTTGGTTAATGATTATGTAACTTTACCAAGTCCCATGGGGTAGAAGACGAAGACCTATGGAACAGAGAAACAGCTGGAATTCTGTATGTAAGAAAGAAAGAAACAGGAATTGGGGGGTGGAGAAGAGCAAAGAAGAAAAAGGAAAGGAGGTCAGAGAGAAAGAGTGTAGAGGAACGTGGCAGAAACTGAAAAATCCTCAGAGGCATGTGGGCAGGGAGAAATTCCCAGTGGAAGACTGGATGAAGAATATTGAAAAATAAGAATGTCTAGTCATCAGAATAAGGATGATTTTTCTGCAAAACATCGGCGATCAGATATACAAATTGTCAATTTTCTACTAGGTTTTTAAGTGCTAGATTTTGCCGGAATGGGGGTTAAATACTAGTGCCTCTCTAAACGTATGTCTTAGATAATATGTTTGAATTATTTCTGCTTGGTCTCCAAGAACATCTTTTTATGTTGAACTCTAAAGAACAATCTAAAGTTTTCGATTGAATTCAAATTTATTTTAATCAAATATTCTTTTAGAGGCTCATAAGCTAGAACTTGGGAATATCTCGTGCTATACAAACACTGTCATAATTATTTGATCTGTGTATGTGTTTGTGCTGGCCAAATCTTTACCTTACTTTTTAGATTATAATCACTTTAGAAATATCTTTAAGAATGTAAATATTTTCCATTGCCCTGAATTTCTCATAACAGAACCATCATTTGATGATGATCATGATGTTTGAATCCTGTAAGTCTGCATACAAAAGTAAAATATTTTGTACACATGCTAATACAAATACTGTAGGCATCACCCTATCTATTTCCTCTGTCGCCTCTTTGCTGCATTTGATACTATTGATCAATCACTTATCAAGAGTCCCTTCTTCCTGGGCTTTCATTGTACTAAGTTCTTGGCTCTCCTCCTAGCTTCCTGCCTCCTCTTTCCCCCCTATCTTTGGCTTTCTGTCATCTCTTAATTTTGGATATCACACATCAATCTTTGTAAAGGCTTCCATTTCATGGTTCCATTATCACCCCTAACCTAATCTGCTATTTATATCCCCAAATCTTACTGAGCCCTGGCCCCGTATTTCCAACTGCCTCTAGGATATCTCCTCTAAAATATTCTGCCATCATTGCTAATTCCATATGGCCCAAAGCATCCTCTTGCTATCACTTGTCACTTTCCCATTCATCAATAGCACTACATTGTCTTCCATTTGCTCAAAGGAAACTTTGATGATATCTTTGAATTCTTCTGGTTTATTCCTCTTCCCACATCTGACTGCTTTACCAAATCACATTTCTCTTTTCTTTGTGAAACAATATATCAGCTGCCTGTCTGACCCCACGTTCTTCAGCTCACTGTGGTTGTGTTGTAGATTTAAGTAAAAATTGGCTCAAATCCCCTTTCACCATGTAGGAGGAAACTCAGGGTTTCTCCCAATGTTTCCAGAGCTTTCTGGGGATCTAACATTTCAGTTAGTCATTCTGGTCCTCATTCTCTGCTTCTGATGAATTTTCAATCCCCCTCATAGTTCACCTTGTGTGGTTGTTCACATTTTATACCCCTTGTGTACCCTTGAATGGAAAATGACTTTTTCCTCATTTTACCCCAACACCTCCCACCCAACAAAGTTGCTATAGTCTTTGCACCAGACTCTCCTATAGTACCAGACTCTACTGAAAATTTCAATTGTGATGACAAGGGGCTCATTTAATTGTCCTCAGAGCAGATAGCAGAACTAAATATTTAACTTCTCCATTTTTGAGAGTTATTTATTCATTCATGCTCTTAGGGGATATTCACTAACCCTGCTTTATACCAGGGCTCCAGCACCAATGATATTTCTGTGTTCTCTCTCTGATTTAATCTCCTATCTTCTTCTCAGCCTTCTCACCCTCAACCACCGATGTTCTACTCATTTTTTATGCAGATAAAGGGGGACCAACTGTTGAGGACTCTCCAAACAATTTAGCTATCACATCATCTTACAACATCGAGACCTTCTAACAAGTCAGCTTCACCCTTGAGTCATTTTTGTAATTTTTATGGTGCCTGACTCAATGACTACAACATAGTAGGCTCTCAATAAATGGTTAATAAATTTAATTTGGGCTGGGTGATTCCCTTTGGAAATGGAAATTTTTTTTTAATTTTATAATTTGTCTTTCAATACAAATGACTAAACTGTGAAAACTCATTCCAATAGGTAAGTCAAACTTGAAAAGGTTCAAAATCTATACTATATATGATACCAAATAACTCATTGGATTGATTTTTAATATTAAAATAATCAATGCCTTGGAATCTATTTAGTAGAAAGTTTTTATTTATTAGTTCAGTAACTACTCATTAGGTTCCATCTGTGTATAAAGGCTTATGCTAGGAGCTTTGTGGGACCTAAAGCTAATTCACACATGGTCCTAACTCAGGATACCTGCAATCTATAGGGTGACAAGTATTAAAATGGTTATGATATAAGGTAAACGTACAGGACACAGACAGTTGTATTCTCTCAATCGGCATGGGAATGGTCTGATTAAAACCTCCAGGGGGACACAGTTATTGGGGCAAGACAGCAGTAGTGGTGACCATTCCTTCTACTAGAGCCCTGTGTTGACATTGACATGTCATCATCAGGGACTTATATCAAAAGTTCATGATTTTGCTTTATTTATATTTTTTTCTTGAACAGATTTCAATTTTTAAATATCTCTATGGAGCCAATAGGATTTTTCTTAGATTTTACATTTCTATGCTTTTCTGAAAGTTACCATTTTTTTTCTGTCAACACAACCAACACTACTTCTACCCATTGAGGGGATCGGAAAGGGCTCTGAAATTCGGTCAGATGCATCATGGCCCCTCATAGGCTACCAGCTTCATGATCTCAACTAATCAGACCTGACCACCTCCAAGTGAGAAAGGGCCATGTGGTTGAACCCCAGTCACATACTGAACTCCCCTCTGTAATGCCCTTGCTGTGTCACTGTGCACCTGCGACTGGATACGTCCGGTGAAAAAGACCTCACTCCTTCTTGAGGCTACCCATTCTTGTGTCACACATCTCTCTTAGAAATGTCTTCCCTTGTAGTGTGTGAAATCTGTCTCTAAGTACCTTCATCCAGGGGTCCAGTTCTACCCTTTGGAGTGATGTAGAACAAATTAAATCACTCTTCTATATGACAAATACCGTATTTTAACATAACTACAATGTTCCCTCCTTGAGTCTTCTCTTTTCCAGACTAAAAATCTTCTGTGCTTTCAACAACACTTCACTGGACTTGGTTTGGAGTCCTTTTTCTAGCCTGCCCACCACCTTTGGAATATACTATTCTTCATTCATTTCTTTTTTAAAGTGTAGCATCCAGACAACATATCCCAGGTGTGTTCTAAGTACTATAGAATCAGACAAGACAACCATCTCCATAATTTTAAACATGAGCTACTACTATTAATATCCCTTAAAAGCGCATTGCTTTTTCATGGTCATTCACAATTTTTTTATATATTGAGCTTTATGCTAGCTAAAATTTTTAACTCTTTTTCACATATGCTATGACTAAGCCAGATATACCTGCCATATAGTAAGAGCTTGATAAATATTAGCTATCATTATTAGCAGTTATCCTATTTGTGACAATAAATTTGATAAGTATGCTCTCCACAAGTTTATCTAAACCATTGACTTAAATTTTAAGAAAATAAATCAAAGAATAGTTTAAGATAGAGTCCATGGCACACTTCTAACAACGCTCGCTTCCATGTAACATCAATCCAGTACTTACATGTCTTAGGAGACATTCAACCGGTTACTAATCTACCCCTCGTCTTTAGGAAACCAAACTTTCTTCAGTTTCCCTTAGCTCTGGATATGATGAGCTTCCCAGGAACACAAATATCATTCACTGGTTTTGCTTTCCTCTGCATCTGCAGATCATCCCAGTCCAGCGGAACCACACGTCCTCTCTTCCTCCCTCCACTTCAACTTTGCACTCTGACTATAATTCTTCTGCATATCCCTGACGGCATCTCCTACTTGCTAATGTATATGTCTTTTCAGTCACTTTTTGCCATCTACCAGGTATTATTGCCAATTCCACTGGGTACTATTGCTTTTGGTGAGCACAGCTACCCTCCCTGCTGGCTTCCCTTGTTTCTGCCAAGAACCACTACCATCTTCCATGGGCCATGGTGCTCTCCCATGAGAGACAGGAGAGACAAAGAAGGCCAAGGAAGTCGTGAGTGCAAAGGTTCTGAGGCAGGAATGTCAGGATACATCTGAAGAAAATTTGGAGGCCAGTTATTCTGGAGCCAAAGGAGTGAGAGGAAAAAGGGTGAGAGAGAAGATCAGAGAGGTTAGGCATTGTAAGGACTTTAGTTTCATTCTGAGCAAGATGGGAATTATTGCAGGGTTTTGAGCAGAGGAGTGGTATAACCCAGTATGTCTTCATGGGGTCATTCTGGCCACAGGGTTATAAATAGACTGAGAAGGAGGTGAGGGCAGAAAGAAGAGGAATAGATAGGAAACATTTGGACTAACCCAGGGACAGAGAACAGGGTGTGGACCAAGGTGGTGGCATGATGATGGTGTAAAATAACATATTTTGGGTATAATTTTTAAGGATAGAACTGGAAATATTTGCTATGAATTCAATATGGAACATGGGGGAGGGAGGGAGAGAGAGAGAAAGAGAGAGAGAGGAGTCATGGGTGACTCCTGCATTTTTGGCCTGAGCAAGAAGTTTGGAATTGTCATTTACTAAAACGGGGAAGACTGTTGAAGAAATAGGTTTGAGGGTGGGGGAGGCCATTTTAAGCCCAAGATGCCTATTAGATATCGAAGTGGAGCTGTCAAGTAAGCAGTTGGATATAGGCGTTCTAGGGAGAGTTCTGGGCTGGAAATATAAATTTGAAAGTGCATTACTTTCAAAAGACCAAAATAAAAAGACACCACCGACTATGCAGCATTAACAACAGAAATGTATTTTCTCATAGTCATAGAGGCTGGAAGTCCAAGATCAAGATGTTCACAGGTCTGGTTTCTCTTGAAGCTAGCAAGCGGCCCTCCTCCTCACTCTGTCCTCACATGGTCATTTCTCTGTGTACACACATCCCTGGTGTCTCTTTGTGTGTTCAAATGTCCTCCTATTACAAGGACACCAGTCAGATTGGATTAGAGGCCACTCTAACACCCTCATTTTAACCTAATCACCTTTTTAAAGATCCTATCTCCAAATAAAGTCACACTGGGGGTTAGGGCTTCAGCATATGAATTTGGGTGGAAAAGGGACACACTTCAGCCCATTACAGGAAATCATCATCTTATTAGAAAAGATTAGACAAATTCATTAAGGTAGTGGACACAGAGGCAAGAAAGAAGGGGTCTGAGGATGAAGCCGTGGTGCTCTTCAATGTTTAGCGGTCAGGGAGAGAAACAGGAACCAGCGAAGGAGAATGAGCAGTGGCCAGTGAGTTGGAAGAAATTGGGAAACATCTGGTATCCCAAGAGCCTAGTGAAGGGGATGCTTCAAAAAAGAGGAAGTCAGAGGATATCGTCTGCACAGTTAGGTGCTTCTGAGGGACAAAGAAGGTGAGGACTGAGATGTGACCATTGAATTTAGAAACACAGACCTTGATGAAAGTAGTTTTGGTGGTTTGGTGGAGAAGAAAGGCAGACTGGACTGATGTGAGGCCTGAAGAGGAATTGTGACATTGTATTCCCCCAATTCTTTTGAGTGTTGCCATAAAAGAAAACAGAGAAACAGAGAAGAAGCTAAAGGGCAATAAGAGGTCAAGGCAGGGATTTTTTTGAAGATGGGAAAGAAACAGCAGTCGTTGTATGCTAATGGGGTTGACGCAGTGGAAAGGAAGAAATGGATAAAGCAGAGTGATGTCCTTGAATAGCAAGACTCAAGGCTGCTTGTAGTATAAGCAGGGAAAGTGAAGGATTTGCCTTAGCAAGGAACCTGGACGTCCAAGGTAGAGCCCACAGCACAAAGGCAGAGAAGGGGGTAGATGTGGTTGTAAAGTTTATGGAATTTCCCCTTCTGAGCACAATGAGGGGGGAGATATTGACTACTTAAGGAAAGAGTAGAGGGTGTGAAATAGTTGTCTAAGCCAGAAAGAAAGTGAATGGATTAGGGAATTATAGCAGAATTGGCAGCCAACACTAAGAGCAAACTTGAAATTAGCCATCCAAATGTAAACTGAGGTCACTCACCATAGGGTATATTTTTCTCCAACCATGTTCAGCTAGGAAGGTGCAGGTGCCTTGTAAATTAAGAGTTAAATTTAGCCAGGACTGGGGTTTTGCCAGACAAGTCTGATGAGGAGAGAAGGGTCAAGAGAGTTAGAATGTTACCAGCAGAAGTTACTCTAATGATGGACCTTAGAATCTCAAGTAGGGAAGAAGAGAAACAAGGACGTATGTCAAGTGTACGACAATAAAATGGCGGTAGGATCAAGGGATATACATCCTGGTGGGTAATTGGAATTGTTGGAGTCAGAGTACTTAAGGAAGAGAGCTAGAAAGAAAGTATTGGTCAGAAAGCTCTTTTCTCATCTCTATCCTAAATAGCAGAATTCCAGAAGCAGGAGCTATGATTTTTACTTATTTTTCTATTCCCAGAAGTACCTTTTAAAAAGTTCATATGACAGACATTTCTTGATGAGCAAACAAACCATTATCATGTTACCAGTTTGACAATTCTTTTCAGAGGGCAGCATGAGAAGAGCGGAAACTGCACTAACAAGAGCAAGACGATCTGGGTTCAAGGAAAGACTTTGCCTCTTCCTCTCTGTGGGCTCATTTCTTAACCGTGGTGAGTGTCACTTGGCTCATCTGTAAAATGAGGAAAATAATAACTGCCCCGTGGTTATTGTGAAGATCAAATGCAACATGGTATGTGAAAGTGCTTTGTAAACTAAAAGGCTAATTAACAATAACCTGAAATAGCCGCAAGATCATGAATCACCCAGCAAAGGGAGAAACACAAGCCTCCAAGGACTTTTGAGGGGGACCTTTGCGCTCCTTCCAGCCTCTATGACTAAGCCAAACGTCATGCTCATCGGACTTGAGTCTCTGTTTGTGGCTTTCTCATTTGCCCAGCCCCCCTTTTTTGTGCTCCAAAGCCCTGCATCCCATCAGAGCGGGATAGAAAGGGCACGGGTGGACAAGAGGAGAAACCAGAGAGCAACGGAGGGGAGCAGGATAAAATAACATTTTCCAAGTGCCTTTTGTGCACCAGGCACCGTGCAAAAATATCACCACTTGCTCCACCACTACTCAGTATTATCCTCCTAGTTTATAGATGGGAACAGAGACTCCGAAAGTTTATTCGACCCAAATTACACAATCAGGAAAAGATAGAACAGGAAATCAACCTCGTCTCTTTCTGAATTCAAAGCCCAGTGCTTTCCCAGTAAACCCTAGGTGTACAACTAATCCAAAGCAATCTCTGCCCAAGAAAAATTATATTTGGGGGAGGGTTTTCTGGACTCAATCTCCCGTTTCTTTGTGATGGTTAAGTTCCCAGAAAAAGAAGGGCATATAATGAAAGAAAGGAAGCATTTTAGAATACTAAAATTACTAAAATTCTTCGGGCAAGGAGTTATTTACACCAAAGTGAAAACGACTAAGGTTTTGAAAGTGGATTGTCTTAAAAGCCCTTCTTAACTTCCCAATGGCTCAGAACTTGTCTGCTAAGAGGTTTATGGATACATGATTTGGGGGGAAGAGAGCTGTACTAGCAGCTCAGACTCGTGTTATCAGGCCATCTCAGTGTTGAATAGTCATTGGTCTGGATATCTATTCCTAAATAAGCATCCACCCCAAAATATATTGGCTAAGAACGATAATTTGTTACTATTTCTCCGGGCTCTTAGGGCTGACTGGGCTCTGCTGGGTGGTTCTTGCTTAGGTTCTCTCCCTGCACTTACAGGCAGGTATTGGTCAGGCTGCAGCCATCTGATGGCTCAGTGGGGCTGTGCATCCAAAATGACCCCTACTCCTGGCTGGCATTTGATGCTGACTGATGGCCAGGAGTGCAGTTAGCACCGTGAATCAGGGTACCCACACGTGGTCCCCTCATGTGGCTAGGTCAGCAGGTGCGTGCTAAGAGGGAGAATTCCAACAGTGAATGGTCCAAGGAGTAGGAGACAGACACTGACCACCAGGCCACTTAAGGGCTAAGCCTGAAATCGACACAGCATCACTTCTGCTATGTTCTATTGGTCAAAATAATCACAGGTCCCACTTAGATTCAAGAGGGTAGAGAAATAAAGTCCGCTCTTTTGATGGGAGAGAGGCAAAATCGCACTGCAGAAGAAAGTGAGAGATGAGAGATATTGTCCCATTCACCTTTGGGGAATACAACCTGCCATTGTCACTAACCCGATGCCATACCCAAAGTTAGATTGCCTGTACGTCAGTCCAACTCCTGGCCTGGGAGCTGGATCTAGCTTTTGCCAGCCTCTCTGCCTACATCGCATACCATTGCTTGGCTCTTGTGCACAAATCCCCTCCCCTCAGGTCTTCCCATGAGGGCCTCCCTTTATCATTCAGCTTTCAGCTCCTATGTCGCCTCTGCTGGGAGACCTTCCTTGACTAACACACGACTCTTCCACGTCCTACCCAGCCTTTATGCGTTTCCTTTCTTATCTGCCATCTCTGTCCCTCTGCTAGCACACACATTCTGAGAGGACAGTGACTCTGTCTGTCTTGCCCCCTGCTGCTGCATCCCCAGTTCCTATACTAACGCCCACTGTTTCATGGTTATTCAGTACATTTCGTTGAATGAATAAATGAATGAACAAAGGAATATCCCTGCCACGTGGCAACCAGTGACTACTAATACCCTTCTTACGACGAGGATTCTGTGCTAGTTCTCCAGGAAGCAACTTTATCTTTGGACACATCTTAGACAATTCCTGTATGACGTTACCTAACTAGTCAAAACCTGTATTATGTATTGACTAGTAAGACGGACTCAGGAGTTTTCAAACTGTGCCTCCACGTGCTTTAGCTCTGTGACTCTAGCCCCAGGGAGAGGCCAAGGGGGGAGACAAGGGCAGAGAGGAAGAAGGCAGGGAGGTCAGGGGACCCCATCATCATTTCACTCACAGCAATGATCCTTTCATTTGTTTTATCTGTTGGTGTTCTGTATAAGATTTAGTTTGTAAACCAGTTCCATTGCTAAAAATAAGACTAGATGATCTCTTCAATTCTGTTCTATGTTCTACTCTTTGTGATGATGGTTTGCAAAGTGTGGTTTTCCAACGCCCGGTATAAAAATCAACTCGTTGGACATGTGTGGAAAAGCAGATCCTCTGGTCCCTATTGGATTAAAATTTCTGGCCATGTGACCAGGTAATCTGTATTTTAACAAGCACCTCAGGGAATTTTTAGCCATTCTAAAGTTTGAGAATCACTGCTTTATGATGTGAGAACAATCTGATAAAATGCAGAAAGAAGCTATCGTCCAAAGCATAACTTTTTCTTTTGGGATGACCTCTTGCAAAGAGGAATGTCTTTTCTCACTATATACAGAATTTTCTGGAGGAGTAGGCATGGCTGACTCACCCAAGATATCCAGAATGTGTACTTTCTTTGCTAGAAGCCCTGATTATTCCCCCTAATATCTCTCTGTAGCCTGGTGATTGAAGCTAATGCATATATATGTGGACAAACACACATACACCCACATACACACACACAGACACACAATGCCTGTGGCCAACGTCACAGCCAACCTGCCACCTCCCTCAGCTGAGTCCTGCCAATTAAGCACGTCTCAAGTGGTATAAGAGCAGGGCCCTTAAAATTCCAAGCATAAAACAGCTAATAAGAGTATCTTGTTTAACAAAGTAATAAAAAAAAGCAGAGACAAAAGAAAAAAGGCTGCAAAGTTTTCTTTGTGATCATTGTTTAACACTGTATGTAATTAAATATTAATGAAAGTATGCTACTTTCATTTTGTGAGCAATTTAATTCAATTAAAAATAAATGGGTCTCCTTGGCTCAGTGGGCATACTGATACACAGAACGGCACTGCCCTTAACTTGGTTTCTGCTGTGTTTAAACCCAGCACCGAGCAAAGCTACTGAAATACAACCCCAGGCGAACGCAATTAACTCCTTAAGAGACAAGAGCAGACCTCAGCCAGTCGATTGAACACAGGGCTCTGCAGCATCCATGGGGTACAAAGCCTAACACATCTTAATAAAAAAAAAATATGTTTATCAAGCATTTGCTATGTGGGATGAAAAGACATTTAAGACATTTCATAGAAGTCAAAACAGTAGTTATCTCAGGGGGCGGGGTGGGCATTGATTGGAAAGAAGCTGGAAACATTCTGACTCTTGATCTGGGGGTTGGTTAACAAATACACACGTACACACACACACACACACACACGCCATATATATGTATGTGTATGTGTAAATACACATTGAGGTGCACACTTAAGATTACTGCACTTGAGTGCAAATATTTCACACCTCAATAGGGGAGACAGAGACACTTTTTTGCCTTCAGAGACGCCACACTCTGTTATTATCAGGCACCGTGGGCATCGGGGAGATTGCCCATTTACCATCTGGCTGGGAAGACACATAAAAATACCTGAGGGCACTTATTTTGTGATGAAAACATACACAAATCTTAAAGCACCCTTAGGAAGAAACCGACAAATTAACCAGTAAATTTTTGCTAAGTCCACGCTCTGGGCGTCTGCAGTGCGGAGCGCACCTAGGTGTGGTGAGTTCTGAGCGTGGTTTTAAAGGTGGGGAAGAGGATGGAGGACACATGGAAGGGGGAACAGAAAGTGGAACAGGACGGAAGGAAGGTGTCAGGGAATCAGCAGGCCCAGGGGCAAATCAACCCAATGTCAGGTCTGGGGCTGATGGGGATGTCTCAGGGAGGAGAGGGGGGAGGTGGGGCTGGCGTTGTGGGGAGGGCCAGTGAGCAGGGGCCAGATGGCTGGTGTGGGCTCCAGGGACAGCTCTCAGGGGCCGTGGGCGCTCACAGGCCCTGGAGGTAATGGATCCGCGCCGCCACCGCGATAACTGGAGCTGCTCTTTCATTTCACCCACAAGAGCTGTTGTTTGGGAATGAACTCCGGGATTCCAGAGGCCACGTCTAATAATAACACCGTTATCAACGCTGCAAGGCTGAACCGAGCCTGAGTGTGCGTGTCTCTGGGTACCCGGGGGCCGGCGGCCAGCCCTGAAAGGAGAGCCGGGCCCTTGTGAATGGAGAGGAAAATGCCAATCTGTTGACAAAAAGTTTGCTGCTAAAAACGAAACCCGGGCCAACATTTTACAACCTGGACGCATTGTTAATGTGGTGGTTTATCTGGCAGGAATAGGAAGCTGTGTTTGAAAACAATGTATCCTTTTTGGGTGCAAGGTCGGGGTCTGTGGGACCTCGGGGTTACCGCCGGTCTCCTGCCAGCGCCCCACCGCCTGGGAGAGCAGCTCCACAGCCGGGGTCACCAGGCTTCCCGGGCCAAGGTAGGCACACCCGGGGCCCACAGTGGAGGGAAGGTCCCCTGCACACGGGCCTCACTGGGGCCTACTGAGGCGTCCCCAGGGGCAGAGCAGGCTGAGAGGAGAGAGGATGCCGAAGCGCCTCTTTTAAAACTAGTCTCAATGGGAAAGAAAATACCAGATGGTTGAGAGCTAGCATTGGGTGAGAAAGCAGACTCCATCTTGCAGTAGCTGTGTGACCTGTGCAGGAGACGTAACCTCCCAGATATTCAGTTTACTCACGTGCAAAGGGGGAATGAGAATAATACCTGCAGTGCAGGGCTACTGCGTGGATGAAATGAGCAGGTACGACCGAAGCACTCAGCGGGGCTCTTGGTATCTGGCCAGCACCCAGGAAAGGGCCTTTGCACTTGCTGCTTCCGGGCCTAGAACACTCTTTTTTAGAAAGGCTGGTTCCCTGACCTCCTGCAGGTCCCTTTCCTACTTTATTTTTCCCCATAGTGCTTACCGTTCTCTAGCATCCTATGTCTTTTACTTTTTTATCTTATATGAGGGCTGTCCGAAAAGTGTCCAGCCATGTGATATGAAAGATTGTATTAACAAGGGCTGGAGACTTTCCGGACAGCCCTCATATAGCATCTGTCTCTCCCAAACCAGAGGGAAGCTCTGTGGGAAGAGTGATTTTGAGTTCTGTTTACTGCTGAATCCCCAGCACCTAGAATGGTGCCCAGCATATAATAGCTGTTCAATAAACATTGAATAAAGGGTAGATGACGATGTGGAAGAAAGTCAGAGCATAAAAAACCCCGACTTTACCTTCTGGTTTTGAATGTCATGAGGTCAGCACTCTCTGCGAAACCATAAGCATCTTGAGGCAGGAACTCTACCTTGTAAGTCTAAGGTCTCCATAGCTAAGGGGGACAGATTTAGCAGATAAAAACACAGGACACCCTGGGCAAATTTCAAATTCAGATACACAAATTCTTTTTGTATGAATACATCCAAAATATTGCATGAGACATACTTATACTAAGACATTATTTCATTATTTATCATACATTAAAGTTTACCGGACATCCTGTATTGTACCTGGCAAAGCTATCAATATTACTTCTGTAAAGTAAGCTCAAAATAAGTAGTTGCTACATGAATGAATAGACACTCAAAATCCAGAGAAATCAAAGTGAACCTAAATAAAACAGGAAGGTCAGACCCAGTGGAATGCTGGTAATGTTTAACAACTGATTTTTCAGGGAGGAAAAAAAAAACCCTTGATTTACAACATTTGCCAATTTCCATGGTGTACATATTCCCGCCGTGTCTAATTTCAGGCTCCCAAGGAGACAGGACTGAATGCGAAGTTGGGAAGAGTTGATCACAGTCAGCTTCGGCAAGCAGGTAGGATGAGCTCTAGCCTAAAAGTCATAGGATTAAAGAAATAGACAACAAACAAACAAGAAAAATGAAAACTAAAGACCAATCCTCACTCTACCATACCAAGGCCTTGCTGGCCACTTCCTTATACAAATTATCTCAACTTTAAAATTCTGTGATGTAACAATTATAAGCCCCGTTTATTTTTCACCAATGGGGATGGGGGGCCAAAAAGAGTTTAAAAATTGTCTAGTTACACAGCTACTAAATTAGCCCAAGCTCTTTCCCTGAAACCATTCTGCCTCTGCCATCATTGGACATGGAAGCCAAAGGGGCCTCAGAGGTCAGAGGTCAGCAGCTCAACCTGCCCATTCCTCAGGAGAGAAAACTAAGGCAAGGAATAAAAGGGTTAGCAAACTCCTGCGTGAGCTGGGATTAGAACCTGTGCTACTTGGCTCCCACTGGTGTGTGTGCATGTGCCTGTGTGCATGTGTGTGTGTGTGTGTGTGTGTGTGTGGTGTGTAGTTTGTATTAATAGCGAAATTCTCTAAGTGTGTTCTGCTAACATGAGGACCCTAAGAAACAAGCATGGCCGTTCCCAAAGGAGTCAACATGGAGGAATATGCTGAGTTTTTTTTTCATGAGTTGCAAATGTGGAGTAGTAGGGTTTCTGCTGTCTTGACCTTACCCGGGTGATGTGTAAACTTAGACCACAATAGAGAACACTTATTCCAAAGAAGTGGCCAGAACAGTGTTGGCAGCTACAGTGACCAGTGGGCAGCAGGGTGGGGGTTGGGGACAGGTTATTTACCCAGGATCAACAATGTTGACACACTAATTGAAACAAGAACCCACAAAGTTCTACAACAGCCCCCTGCTTGTGTCTCTCTTTACTCCTCCTCCTGGCGGTGCCCCAGAGGACAGAGCCATGAATGACAACCCGGTTAGGCCAATAACCGTGTGTGACCACAGGCAAGTCACGTGACCACTCTCAAGTGCTTCCCCACCTGTAAAATAAAAATGGGATCTCTGGGGCCTTTTCCAGCAAAGACATCTAGAATATTCTCTCTTCAACCCCACTTTTTCCCTCCCTCCATCCTCTCCGTCTCTTCTTCCCTTCCTCATTAACTACCTTTTTTTCTCATTTCTTAAAAATCTTCTCTCCCTTCTTTCCATCCCCCACCCCATCCCCTCCCTCCTCCCCCTCTCTGGACCACAGCCTCGCTATCTCTGGCTCTCCCTCCTCGTTCTCTCTACCCTTGCCCCCCGCCCTCTCTCGTGCACACTCTGCTGGAACTAACACTGGCCCTTACTTGGACAGAAACTCTCCTAATGAAAGAAAGAAAGAATCTAGGAAAGCCAGGAGTAGACATTGGCTTGACAGAGAGGCAGATCTCTTTCGGAGAAAGCGGCTTCTAACGTTATTCTTCTGTTCATGTCCTTCTCTTTATCTGGAGAGCACTTTGCCAGCTATACAAACAAAAGATTATGCAGATTATCATAAGTATAAAGAAAAAAAAAATCATCCTAACTAAACATTCCCAAATGTAAGACCCCTGCATGAGAGAACCTGAGCGTCCCAGGGCCGTGTGAGGCGTCCAGAACGGGGACAGAGCTGGCCTTTGCCAGTCCGCTGGCTTAGTGGGCAGCACAGAACCCCGATAGGCAAGGGTGCCCTGAGATTTCCCAGCTTGCTAGAAACCGTGAAAGCAAATAAGAGCCCTCAAGGCTCATTAGACCTATTTATACAGTTCTTTGTTGGGAAAAAAATTAAATCTTCCAAACACAGATAAATATACCCCTGTGACAAATGAAATAGCTAGTCACGGTTAAACTCCGGCTTCGATGCTGACAAATGTACTGGTTGAGCCCCCCAGGCAAGATAAACATACTTCTTTATCTTGAATTCCCTTTCGGTGGGAGAAAAGGAGCACACAGGCCACCACGTGGGCAGGGACGGAGGCTGGGCTCCGGCAGACACGTAGGAGGGAGCAAGGTTGTAAGGAGGGAAAAGCACGTGAAGGTCACCTGCTCAGCCAGGTAGCCAAACCACAACACCGCTCCCTGCCGAGCTCTGCCCGGGCTTTCTGCTGACCTTGAAGGTTTCTCAACCCAGCTGTGCTGGCCACCAGCTATCCGCTGCCTACACACAGCATCCTCAGCGACTCCACCAGCACAGGGTGACACAGGAGTGTCCTCAAAATGGCTCACTTCCTGCCCCTCTGAATTTCTCAATAGGCCCCGTCTTTTCCAGGAACCACTCCTTTTCTGGGAAAGGTTGGCAGCGGCAGAGAATGACCCTGGCAGGAAATGGCCAGACACGTCTGAGGCCCTCTGAGAAGAGAGAGTGATAAGATAGAAGAGAAAAAAGAGAAGACTTTGGCTCACTCTTGGGAATCTCCATTCCTGGAGGGGCAGCTGCGTGGTCAATAGCTGTACTGTCCAATACAGGTGGCTGGGAAGGTGACCAGCCTGAATCGAAGTGTCCTGCAAACATAAAATACACACTGAGTTTGGAAGGCTTCATACAGAAAAAAAAAACACAAGAATGTAAAGGATCTCATTAATAATTTTCGCATACTGAATACATGTTGACATAATATTTTGAATGCATTGGGTTGAATAAAATACATTATTAATATTAATTTCACCTGCTTTTTTATCCTCTTTAAAAGTGGCAACTAGAAAATTTAAAATGGCATGGGGCCCATATTCTATTTCTATTGGACAGCACAACACCAGAGAGTCTTCAGCTGCGACACAGGTGAATCCAGGTTCTCTCAAGAGCCCATTTTCAGACTTTGCCTCCTTATGAAACCTTTTCATGCAAGAACCAAAGTGGAATTGATTTGTGTTTTCTTGTTTTCCCAGCTTGGAGTCCCTAAAGTCAAACTCATCCCAAGCCATAAAATGGAAACCTAGACTCAGAAGCTCCTGGCGTTAGCATGTGGACCTCTTTAGTTTTATAAGCTTGATGCTTTTCTCCGGCTTCTCTTGTCCTTCCTTCCTGCCACTCATGTCCTCAGAGCGCTGGCTGTTACATGCCCCCATTTGGTTTAGAAATAGCAGAATCACAAGGCTGATAGGAACCTGAGGAGACCATCAAACCCATTCAAACTGGTCTACTTGACCCAACCCAAGCAAAACACAGCTGCACTGGTATAATTCTTTTTTAAAAAGCAATAATTGTCATTTGTTTTCATATAGTAAATAATCCTTATTCATTGTAAAAAAAAAAAAAATGGGAAAATAGAAACCAGAAGACGAAAATAAAAATCATCTACAATCCCAAACCTCAAGCTAGCCATTGTTGATGTTTTAGGGTACATCCAGCCAACATTTTATTTTATACAACAAAAATAATGATTGCAATATTTATTGAACACTTATTATGTCCAAGTACCATGCTAAATATTTTTAACATGTTTTTCTTCATAATAGTCTCAAAGTAGGTTCCATTATTATTCCCAGTCTATAGTTGAGAAAAACCAAGACTTAGCAAGGTTAAATATCTTGTGCAAAGGCAAACAGCTGGCAAGTGGTGGAGCCAGTTAAACACAGGTCCAAACTGACTGTGGACAGGCAAGACTTAACCTCCATGCTGGAAGTTCTCTAAGGAGAGAGGCACTATCACCACCCTCATGAACTTGTTCTCCTAAAGGCATCCATCTCCATCTAACCCTCCTAAATTCACAGTGCTGTTCTTTATGCACATACTAATTCACCATTCACTGCTTTCTATTTATATATTCATTAGCTGAATGAATATTCATTGAACAATTTCTTTGTGCCAGGTGATATTCTAGGCAACTAGAATAGAGCAGTGAACCCAATCAACAAAGTTCCTCTGCTCTTGCGGAGCTTGTATTTGAGCACAGGGAGCTGGATAATACATAACAAGTAAATACATGTCATGTCACAGAGTAAGTAAGACAAACCAGTAGGTGGAGGACATGGAGCAGAGTGGGAGTGGGGGGAAATCAAAGACATGGGAAGGGGACAACTCACGTAGGGGGTTGTGTTATTTGCCGTTATTTGCATCCTATGTAGCAAAATCTGGCTAACACAGATGGCTATTCTTTAGGGTGGTCAGGGCTTTTAAGCTGGGTGAGACAGAAATCCACTAGCAGGTTTTCAGCAGAAGGGATGTGATTTACGTCTTAAAAGTGTCACTCCATGACTGTCTTGAGACTGTATACTTATCCAAGAGACACGTGTGGAAGCAGAATGACCAGTTGAGAGCTAAGCAGTAACCCAGAAGAGAAATAACACTAAGATCTAGGTAGCACAGATGGTGAGCAGTGGTCAGACTCCAGGTCGATTTTGAACGTAGAGCCAACAGGATTTGCTGATGGATCAGAAATGGGGTAGGACAGAAAGGGTCAAGGATAACTCCAAGCTTCTTGGCATTGAGCAGCTAGAAAGAGAGGCTGCTCACTCACTAAGATGGGAAAATGACAAGGAGAAGTTTTTTGAGGGGAGCAGAAATCAGGGGCATGTTTCGGGGAATGTCAGGTCTGAGATACCTATCCGACATCAAAGTAGATGCATCAAGTGAAAAACCATCTGTTATCTGAGTTCAGGGAATAGTCAAGCTTTGAGATGTGAATTTGGAATTTCTTGGAAGATGGTATTTGAAACCATGACCCTGAATGAAGTTGTCTCAGCAGGGATTAGCTACAACAGAGACTAGGTCTTTACTAAATCCTTGCGTTCTAACTGCAAGGAGGTGGAGAAGGAACAGCCACCGAGGAAAAGGAATAATCAGAAGAGAAGGGGGTCAGGGCCAGGTGAAGAAAGTGTTTCAAGTCCAAGGGAGTGATCAGCCCTGTCAAATGCTGCTGGTAGAATACAACATAGACTGAGCATGGCCGTTGGATTTGGCAATGTGGAGAGCGCATATACTACCAGTGTAGGCAAGTGGAACAAACCAAGAGATCACTCCAGAAAGGGTACTGGGCTGGGAGAGAATGGACCTACACCCTGTCTAATGGTTCTCGGAGACACCGGAGCGTCAGTTAGCCTCATTCAACTGTTCTTCCTTCCTTGTCTAATTTGGATTTTTATGTGACAGACAAATCTCTCATTGTCACCCTAGAAATACTGATGATAAAACAATGACTAAGCAATAAATTTTTTAAAGTTCATGATGATTGATGGGGAGTTTCTTATTTGAACTCAACACACCTTCCGAAGATGAGGTGAGGTGACAACTCTCGGAAGAGGAAATGCATTTTCCAGCTCTTTGTGAATCTACAAGGCAGGATATTGTCAGGCTCCTATGAGAGGAGTCATCTCAACAACAGAATATCATGGCATGTAAGTGGCTGATACCTGTAAGCAAGTCTCAATGTTACATGAAGTGCCATGCTAGCATTGCCTGGACTCCATAATTAGACCTAATAACCCCAGTAACTGTAAATCAACTCTAATTGTATCACTTTTTCCCCTCCATCTTCTGACAATCACAGGATGGTCTTTTCCTGTCAAATTTTACCTTGAAGACGTGAACAGAAATTTTTCAAAAGAAGACAGAATAATGGCCCAAAAACATATGAAAAAATGCTCAACATCTCTAATCATCAGGGAAATGCAAATCAAAACCACAATGAGATATCACTTATCTC
>NW_012137080.1:1635806-1639472 GCF_000956105.1 Propithecus coquereli | reverse complement strand
AAGACTTGTTTTAGACTGCTGAACCTCCAATATCATATATATATGTGTGTGTGTGTGTGTGTGTATATATATATATATAAGATGTGCTATGCCTATTTTCTTGCCTCCAACTTATTCTGCAGAGTCCAAGGCAAATCTCAGGACCTACCTCTCAGTCTCTCTTTGCCCTTTCCTTAAATAATTCATGCAGAAGCTCTTAAATGTCCTTGGCTAAATAAGGTCCAGATCACATGAAATAGGGATATGACTCACTCAGCAAGGCCACACTTGGAATTCACTCAGTCCTTCAGTTAAGGGCAGGCGGGAGAGGTTTGTTTGATTGGGAAGGGGATGGAGGACGATTTCCAGAGCGTGAAGGAAGTGCCAATCTCAAGCACTCTTCCTTCCTCCAAGAACAAGAAAAGTTGGCTCTGGGAAGCAGACAAACAGACCTGCTTGTGTTTGTATCTGGAGACTTGTCTTCTAAATCCAGAGGCTTCTAGAAACTTTCCAGAAGCAACATGGCTGAGAATACAGACTTTGCTCAAAAATAGCCATTATGAATATTTGCAATTTTCTCCTTCTAAAACTCCACATGCTCCTCCAATGAGCTGGGCTACCTTCCCTCCCTTCTGAATAGGTGGAGGAGCATTCTCTTTATCCATTGCACCCATGCTGTTCTAGAAAGCTCTCTTTTCACAAGGTGCAGCTCCTTTAGAGGACCCACGTTAATGTTTGCATATGTGAAAATTTTAGAGTGTTGAAGAATGGTTGTGGGTCCATTAGTACAACATCCTCACAATCTATATATTCTGTAGAGAAGTTTCTCAAAGAGCAATCTGCATTCATTCATTCAACAAATATTCATTGAGCATATATTGTTCCAGGCACCATTCAAGGCCCCAGAGAGTATAGCAGTGAATGAAAATTCTCATGGAGTTTACATTCCAGTGGGACAAGACTGAAAACAATCAAAATAAATAAGTGGAACATACAAGTTAGATGGTGGGGAATGCTATGGATAAAAATCAAACAGGGAAGGAGGATAGGGAGTACCCGGGGTGCAGGGCAGGGGGAAGAGGGTTGTAATTTTAAATACAGTGGTCAGGGAAGAGCTCATTGAGAAGGTACCCTTGGAACAAAAGCCAGAAGCCAGTGAGGGTATAAGCTTTGCAGAAATCTGGGAGGAAAATTTACCAGGAAGAAAGAACTGCAATAGCACACATCCTGGGGCTGAAGTGTGCCTGGGGTGTTCGAGGTACACCAAGAAGGCCAGTGTAGCCCAGGTGGAGTGAACAAGGGAGAGGGTACTAGGAGAGAGGTAGCAGGGGCCCAAATCATGCAGGCCGCTGTAAACACTTGAGCTTTTTCTCTAGTGATATGGGGGATCACTGGAGGATTTTGAGCAGCTCAGTGATGTCTTCTAACTTATATTTTAATAGGACCTCTTGGCTACTGTGTGAAAAATATACTACATGGGAATAAGAAGGAAATTAGGGACACCAGTTAGGAGAGTTTTGCAACAATCCAAGTTAAAACTGATGGTAGCAGATCGTTCATAAAAATTTCCTAGAGTACCTGTGAAAACTATGAATTCCAGGGCTAACCTTAGATTCTCTGAACCAGAATGTGGGATCTCAGGACTGAGGTTTTCACAAGTACCCCCCAGGTATTGCTTATATATACTAACGTTTAAAGACGATTCTCCTATGATGTGCCAGTTATCAATTTATTGCTTCTTAGCTCCAAATTCATCCTTCACTGCCTGCTCTGCAAAAGTGGATCTGGGCCCTTTACGTATTTCTCCTGTGCCAGCCGGCACAATGCTGTTTTGTCAGTAGAGAGCCCTGGTGAGACACTGCAGTAGGAAGGAGATTTCCATTCTGGTTCTGGCATTCTGGCTCGGCAGCCTCCTGCAGCATGGGCAGCTTCACCAGGACCAGGTTCCCACAGCGCACATGCTTTCCTGAGCACCCAGCTCCTGCAGTGTGGGTAACTTCTTCAGTGCCAGGCAGCTTTTCCAGCAGTCAACTGCTGAAGCACAGGTGGCTTCTCAAGCATTGCTCCTTCAGTGCAAGCAGCTACCCCAGCACTCAGCTCCTGGAGATTAGGCAGTTTCTCTAGAGCCAGGCTCCTGTAGTGTGTGGCGGCCAACAGCACCCTACATCTAGTAGCTTCCCCGATCACCTCAGATAATTTCATAGTAAACACCTCTGGAGAGACATTGTCTCCTGAATAGCTTTTCTTAGCACCCCAGGGAGTTGATGTATAGCAAGTTCCAGAAGGCAATTTTCCAGCAAATTCCAGTAGAGCAGCTACTCCTTGTCTGTCCGGTGGGCCATGGATGGCCGTGCTCTCTCCAACCATGTCTGGATTTCAGCCCTTGGTTTGGTGAGGGGAGTGCAGGGAAGGATGTTCCCTGGGCCCCTATCTCAGCCCTGAGTGAATGGCTGTTGCTTGTGCTATGCCGACATTCTTAAAGCTCTCTTTCCGTATTCCTAGCCAATGCCTCCTTACTCTAATCCCCTATGATAGTTGATAATTCCTTATATTAACTTTTTCATATTCCAATTACTGTGTGGTTTCTCTCTGCTTATGGGACCCTGACTGATACAATAGCATCACATACTAGAAGGAAATTCAAAACTCCTATCTTTAACTTGCCAAACCTGAATGTTTGAAAGTGGTTGGATAATGGAGGCAAACTTTCCAATTTTCAGCCAGATGCTTGGTAGGGCTTTGTAAATGGTAAGTAATTATCTCCATCTGCATCATCGCTGTCTTTATTCAACTGAAGGGCCTAGAATGCATAGTCTCTCCAAACTGCTGGGATGCAGAGCCCAGCAGAGCACTTCTCCCCGAGGGGTGCATAATGACAGACAAGACTTCTAAGTTACATAGATAGTCCCTGAGCAGAATCAGAGGCCTCCTGGAGGTCTTTCCAGCACCACCATCCCACCCACAAAGCAGATGCTTTTTTCCATTTTTCGCCTGGTTGCGATTGGAGAAACTGAGAGCATTTGGATTAGGTAGTATTACTAATTAGTAAATACTAATACTACCTAGTGTATATAATTATAAACTTTTGAATCCAACACACTTATATTTGAGCCTAGCCCTATTATGAACTAGTTTTGTGGCTGTAGGGGAGTTACTTAATCTCTCTTGAGTCTCAGTTCTATCATCTGTGAAATCCACATAATAGGATTTACTTCCATAGGGTTGTTGTGGGATTACATGAAATTATACAGGTAAAAAATTTCACCTGTGAATGGGATGGTGGTCGTCCTTTTTGAAAAGTGCAAAACTGCATTCTTACCCACTTGTATAATCAATATGCTGCCAAAGACAAGTTGATTTGTAACCAAATCGAGTGGCCAGTTTGGGTCCCAAGAGTCAGAGCTTGTGCCACAGCCGTGGGTCACTCTGGCTGCATCTGCACTGTCCCTCAGCTTCAGTCCTGCTCTCCTCACCAACCAGACACCCAAGGAGTCGGAAAGAAACCTCAACTATTGAGACGCATGACCTCTAGAGACAAGTCATCAGAAAAGTCTAGAAAACACTGTCCAGTAGAAACATTATGTGAACCACACATGTAATTTTTACTTTTCTAGTAGCCACATTTTAAAAAGTAAAAATAAACAGATAATATTCATTTTTGCAATATAGTTTATTAAGCACTTTATA
>NW_012137080.1:1631330-1633036 GCF_000956105.1 Propithecus coquereli | reverse complement strand
AAAAAAAAAATCAAATTAAAGTGTTAGTTCAAGAATTCCATCACATGAATGTGGTTGAGTGTCTTGTCCTCAGACTAACATCCTGCTTGAGCCATTAGCACTTTTCCTAAGAGTAGACAACTTCCCTAACCCACACCTGAAACTTAAAAAAAAAGCAGACGAGAGCCAAGGCAGGCTTGTCCTTCCTGGATGTCTTTCCCTTTGCTTGGGAACTGAAATCAGATGAGTTGCTGACATCTGGTGGTTGCTAAGCAGAGTGGAAGCTCAGTTTCAGAAGGACTTTTGCCTCTGATACCAATAAACTCCTGGAGCCTCTGATTCCTGGAGGCCTGTCTTCGATAAAATTCTTTTATCCAAAGAAAAAGCAAAAATGCAAACTAAGAAGCAACGGCAACAATTTCCCACAGCTCTGAGAAGGTGAGTGTTGGCTACCAGGATGAAAAGCCAGCCTTCCCTGGAGACACCCAACAGTGCTTGGATTTGGACACAGATTAGATTTGAGCCCAACAGACTTGACCAGTCATGAGACGTGAAGGACTCAGGGGAGTCCCTTTTGCTTCAGGGTTATGTTTTTTCTTGCAGCTGGAAATAATTTTACTCTATTCATTTGCTCTTTGCCACTCAAATATTTTTAAAATCTCTCCACTTATTTGGGACCGTAAAGTGGAGAGTGGTGTCTGAAGCACTCCACGTTACTCACCTACCTCGAGGCACACTGAGTCAGACCAGGAGCTGGGGGAAACCTAACAGACCCCAAATCTTTGCTCACAAATGTTCTTCAACTCCATCTTCAGAGAAAAATGTAGAATCCTCGATCTGGATGGGACAAAGGCATCCACCAGTAAGGCGCTCAGAGCCCACAGGTGTGTCTGGTGATTCCCAGGATTAGAAAATGGGGAAGGAAGGGCCTAAAATTTGCAGGCAGAAAGGAAATTAATCACTGTTCTAAAATACTATTTGATTTCTTCATAGCACTTATCACGAAATGAATGCATTTTGTTCATTTATTTGTTTTCTTGGTTTTTGCCTTCTATTCTAAACACACCCCACCTCTGAAAAGTAGAAAATAAACTTGAGAACAGAGATCTGGCCTGTCTCGTTGACCAGTATATCCCCAGCACCTAAAACACTATATAGTTCATAGTAATTTCTTAAATATTTGTTTAGCAAAAGAATGACGACATGCTCCCATACACAGTTCCTCTTAAAACCAACAGGGAGTCCCTACTTTACTCTAGAAAGCTCACAGGAGCATCTCATCCAGGGACACCAGGAAGCTCCAAAATGAGCTCCAGCTACCGTCAAGGGTGCCTGGAGGTTGACAGGTGTTAGCATAGATGAAGTCCTCCTGTACCGCAAGGGCTTCCAAATGCTTCAGGGCACTGGAGACAGAAATCTTTATGGGCAAGGTTGAGTATATTGCAACATATGTTCTTGGTGCTCGATTGCTATCTGGATGTGCCCGAGTTTGTTGGGGCTGGGGGAAGTGCGCTGGAAAACTTTCCCTCTGTCTCCAGCTAAATGGTTTCCTGAGAAACTTAGAAATGGGGGTGGGGTGGGGTGGGTGCATAGCAGGAGGTGAGTGAAGAAGTTTCATCTGTATTTATAGCCAGTCCCTATCGCTCACATCACCACCTGAGCTCTGCCCACCCTCTGTCCTTGGAAACATTGTTGCCATGAAACCGGTCCCCGGTGACAAAAAGACT
>NW_012137080.1:1628724-1631280 GCF_000956105.1 Propithecus coquereli | reverse complement strand
GAAATAATAATATGTTCCCAAGAGCTGTAGTAAAGATTAAATAAGGTAATGATGTAAAGCACTTAGCCCACAGCAAGCACTGGCTAAGTGGAGTAATAAGTTATCATAATTAATCACACTGCCTTTCGACTAACCTCAGCCTGATTCAGCAGGAGGCAGAGAAGGCCGGCCTCCCGTTTGCACACTAGTGGCTTTGATGTGGCCTTAGCCTAGCCAGCAAGAACAATTTAATATCCCCATCAAAACTTTAGCATAGCTCTTCCTCTATTTCCAAGTTAGAAAACAGAAAGGTGATTTTCCTTCCAAGATTCTTTTCATAAAGGAGCCACGATGATTTTTTTAAATTTCAGCTGCAAGCACAAAGTTATTGGAAGAGAGCCACTAAATGCCCCACCCATCCCAGCCTCTGGTGACTCCAAGGCCCCTGACTCACCTGGCTTCCCTATTGACTCTCCTTGTCCAGCCAGAAGCCACAGAGATCACTCAGAGGGAGAGAATGCCATTTGTTGACATTTCCCAGGTGACAACAAAGTCGAGTTCTTTTTTAGGGATCTGATTCTTTGCATATAATTAGCAGGGCAAATTACCCTCAGGGAATTGAGGCTTGGCATTCTTCATTGTCAAAAGGAGCCACATCCTTTAGAGAAAGGGGTGGAGTTTGAACCACCTAAACTTCTCTGGGCCTTTCTTCATTTAAGGATCTCAAATGGAGCAGTAAATGAGGAAGGAGCAAAGCGTTCCAGGTTCCACTTCTCATTTATCTTAGAAATTTACATCCAAGGATATATATTTTACAAGTTAGAGCATAAACTGAGATCAGCAAATAGACTATTTCCGCTTTCAATTAACAAGTGTCTATTATGCATCCTGCCACTTGTAACATACTTGCTTAAAGATGATTTTAAGATTTCAAGAAATTTATAATCTATTTTGGAAGAAAATGTGGTTATGTAACATAGATGGCAATATAATATAATGCGTGTTATCTATTGTATTAATTATTGATAATCATATCTATGTAATTATTCACATTATCTAATATAGGATTGTGAATTAAAAGAACTAAAAATATGGTACAGTAACTGTTTTAGGAAGTAAGAGGTGGGAAATAACATCAGGCTGGAGTGGTGGGTGAAGGTTTTAGGGAGGAGGTAAAGTTTGAACCATCAGTTGAATTTCAATGAGATCAAAGGCGAGTCCAGGACACCGTGGGGACAGCTGGGAGGAGGAAAGACTCGAAGGAAGGAGAGTCCTTGGCACGTCCAGGGAACTGTGAGAAATGGACGAGGCTGATGCCAAGGGTTCACGGGAGCGGTGGGAGGCAGGGTGGAGAGGTAGGTTGCTCCCTATTTTGCCCAGGGCAGTTTCAGCACCCACTCTACCAACCTCACACCGGGCCTTGGTGAGGGAGTTGTTGGCAAAGTCCCTACAAGGCCTTTGCCCTGAGCCTACTTGAAGACACCTCCCCACACTGAAAGACTAGCTCTGCTGGACACCTGGCCTTTCCTCCGCGCTTCTAGCTGCACAGAGACCTACCCAACAGTGGAGGGATGGGTGCAGATTTGACCCCGAAGTACAGAATCAATAACAGAAACAAGAAGAATAAAAGTGAAAAGTGGAAGAAGATACATTGGAGGTTGACTAAAGAAATAATGCATGGGTCTCTTAGGAATCTTAGAACTTCTAATGCATGTGCTCTTAGTGTATCTGTACCCTGGGCTTGGCTTCCCGGAGACCACATTATAATGAGTCTCTAAAACCCATGAACTAATGTGGATGATTTCTCCATAAAGGTGAAGGCATTTTTAGCTATAGCTTTTGTTGTAGGATCAAGGATGATAGTAATTCGTATTATACCATAACCACCTAGTTTTAGGAGTACGGCTGCAAGGACTATTGAGCCAGCAATGGGTGCTTCTACATGGGCTTTTGGTAGTCACAGGTGGAAACCATATAGTGGTATTTTGACTATAAATGCTATAATGCATGCTATTCATAGTAGATTGAATTCACCAAAGGCACTTTGTCTCACATTTTATTATTTTGAGGGCCCAACTTGGTTTTGCAAAATAAATCACCCTCACAGGAGTTGGTCCCAATTCCCTGCTGCCCTCGGTGTACCTTGTTTAGGCCTACTCTGAAATCATGTTTGTACTTCTCAGATTTCTCTTTCTCTGTACTTCAGATTTCTCTTTCCCTTCTGACAGAGTTTTTCTCAAGAGTTCAGCGAGATTCTTAAAAAAGAAAAAAAAAAAAAAAAAACTTGAAAGCAAATTTATCCATTATAGTTGCCTTTGGCCTTAAAAATCTTCCCAACAGAGCTTCTTTAATTCCTTGACAAACTTCCGTATCTGTAAATGATACTGACCAAAAAAAAAATCAAATTAAAGTGTTAGTTCAAGAATTCCATCACATGAATGTGGTTGAGTGTCTTGTCCTCAGACTAACATCCTGCTTGAGCCATTAGCACTTTTCCTAAGAGTAGACAACTTCCCTAACCCACACCTGAAACTTAAAAAAAAAGCAGACGAGAGCCAAGGCAGGCCTGTCCTTCCT
>NW_012137080.1:1622176-1626944 GCF_000956105.1 Propithecus coquereli | reverse complement strand
GTAACTTAGCTTTATTTTGGCAGACGTGAAAATAAATAACTTGGCCTGACTTTTCTTAAAAACTGGATGGAAATTTAGGGGTATCAAGGATTCACGTGGGGGCTCTCTGAATCTCCCCCGACCCCAGATACTACCCATAACTTCATTGAGCTTCTCGTAACAGCCGGGTTCACATTCGTGTGCGGTGTCCGCGCGCACAGCACTGCGAGCCACAGGTTCCGACTCAGAGCGCCATCAGCAACGACAGTCACGGCCAGAACAGAAAGCCATTATTAAGTGTCTTCTGCACACAGCATCATGATAGATCAATGCACATTTTTTTTTTATTTCAGCATATTATGGGGGTACAGATGTTTAGGTTATGTATGTTGCCCTTGCCTCCCCACTCCCTTCCAAGTCCGAGTTTCAAGTGTGCTCCTCCCTTGGATGGGGCGCATTGCACTCTTTGTGTATGCAAATACCTGCCCCTCCTGCCCCCTTTCCCCCCCTCCCCCCTGCCCGACATCCAATAGATGTTATTCTTATATGTACACTTATGTGTTGATCATTTAATACCAATCTGATGGTGAGTACATGTGGTGCTTGTTTTTCCATTCTAGATCAATGCACATTGATTGGTTTGGTTTTGCTACCCATGTTCCCTCAAGGGAAGAACAGTTTCTTTAAACAACCAACCCAAAAGGAAACAAAACAAAACACATAGATTAGACAAAAGCTTACATTTTCAGATTTTTAGGGAAGAATACATTGGCAATAGTCTGGTTGGAAGGATAGAAGAGTCCTTTATAGAGATTACTGTAGAAAAAAAAAAAAAATCACAGCCACAAGTCTGCCATGTCAGAGTTTACAATCTAAGAATAACCCAACAGCCTTCTCAGGGGACATCAAGTATGGCTAACAACAAGGTTTTTTTTTGTTTTTTTTTCTTTTTTTTTTTTCCCGGGGCCTTTTGTTGGGGAGGGGCCCATTTTTGCCGGCCAAGCTTGGTTTGGATTTCCGTTTTTTTCCCTTTTTTTTTTTGCCCTTGGGCAATTTTTGAATTTTTTTTTTGCTTCCTTTTTTTTTTTTCTGAATTGGGGTTAAAAAAATTGCTATCACATAGAGTTGTTGTAAGGATAAACATCAAACAATGTTCACAGCAAGCTTACCATGGTGCCTGCCACATAGCAAATTCTTAATAAATGGCTGCTATTGATATTGGGTATAAAGAAACAATAGCATTTCCTGAGGGCCAGATATGTGTAAGACACTGTTCTAAGCTCTTTGCACTTGTTTCACCTCCTAAGAATCCTGCATGGGGAGTACTAGTCTTAGCCTCATTTTAGACATGAGGAAACTGAGGCACACTTGCCCGTGATCACATAGTTAGTAAATGGCAAGCTGCAAATCTGGCTCCAGAAGATTTCCTCAGAAAGGAAAATCTACTTATTCGTCCAAATAGTCGAGCTGCCATTTTTGCCTAGAAACCCTGAATGGAAGATTTCATCACTGTCTCTTCATCTGCTGATGCCAGTCAGTGAGCGTCCAACGTCAACTGGACTCTGTCTCCTTGGAAAGGCCCCAGGCTCGATCTGGACAGATGACTTTTATGAACAGTTACCTTTGGCCTGACCTCCCAACTGAAAACAAGAAGAGGGACAGTTACATAAAGTAATGCTGACCTATATTCTTGACATCCTATGTTGCTTCTGGATCCTCAGAGCAAACACCAACGTTCACCAGGAAAGAGGCACAAGCTGATGTCCAACTTGCTCTTGTCCCTCAAAGGCCCTGCCAGCATGGCTGAGAATCAGTGGATTGATTGGTTTGGTTTTGTTACCTGTGTTCCCCTCAAGGAAGACCAGCTCCTTAAATACCAACCCAAAATGAAACAAAACAAAACACAGAGGCTAGACGAAAACTTACAATTTCAGATTTTTATGAAAAAATAAATTTGCAATAAGCTGATTGGAATTACAGAAGAGCCCTTTAAAGAAATTGCTTAGTTTTAAAATACTAAACATCATCAATTAAGAGCGTATTGCCAAATGAGGTTCTGGAGACAGGATTTAATGAGCAAGAGACAAAAATCTTGTAATAATTATTCCATTCCATATATATAATATTTGCATAGGTAAAGTTTGGTTCCTCTAATAGCTAAACATCAACCCCTACAAACTTGTTTTGCTAATTGCCTTAAAAAAAAAAGTCTAACTTTCTAAAAAAATCTAAATTATCCAAATTAGTGGACATCTTATTATAGAACTTTTTTTTGGTTACTAGTTTAAAAATTGTTTACTGCTTTTTTTTTCTCAAAAGGATACCAGAAAAATCCACCAACTGAATCTTCTCTGGAGTCACTAACATCAGACAAACAAAAGTAGTGAGTGAGATTCAGAGTCACCAATGCGGATTTAAACTCTTAGAATACATGGCCCATTCTTTACAATGTCCCCAAACTGCCACTATATAGTTCCTTAATAGGTGTCAGAAGCCCAAGTTCAAATACAAAACTACCACAGAATTGTTTGGTGACATTCAAAACATCACCTACTTACCCAGGGGTCAGATTCCTTCCTCATGTAGACAATTAAACCATCTCCACAGGTTCCTCAGAGATAATGATGAT
Organism: Propithecus coquereli; assembly: GCF_000956105.1. Lineage (NCBI taxonomy): Eukaryota > Metazoa > Chordata > Mammalia > Primates > Indriidae > Propithecus > Propithecus coquereli. Next base: position 1,624,336 of record NW_012137080.1, on the reverse strand, counting down.
GATGACAGTGATGATGATGATGGTGGTGGTGGTGGCAATGAAAATAGCACCTGCTGTTTATTGAGTCTTACCACATGCCAAAGCACTATTCTAAGCCTTTGACTTGAATTAACTCAAAATATCCTCATGGAAACCCTGGACCAGGGATTTCTTCCCAAATCTCTGTCTACTGTACTCTCTTGAACAAAAGACACTGTGACAAGTTGCATTTTCAAAAAGTAGCCGCAACAATATCTTCCATCCTACAGGCCCTTCACAGAATGTGTTTTTGATATTTTTCCCATCGAGAGGAGGGAACTACATTTCTTTCCCTTGAACCTGGGTGGCTTGAGCACTATAGCAGAAGTGACACTATATGACTTCCAAGGCTAGGTCATAAAATGCAGGACAGCTCCTGCCTGGTTCTTCTCAGAATTCTCATACTTGAGCCCAGCCATGAGTCTGGGAGGAAGCCTGGGCCACAAGGAGAAACTCTGTGTAAAGGCTTCAGCCAATCCCCCGTGGAGTTCCCCACCGACACCCAACATCCAGCACCAGAAAGGTGAGTGAGGGCATCTTCAGGTGACTCCAGACCCAGCCATTGAGTCACCACAAGCCTGCAAGTGCCCAGACATCAGGGTGTTGTCCCTGCTGTGGGCCCATTCTGAATTCCGGATCCACAGCTGTCAGCATAATAAAATAACTTGTCGTTTTAGGCCCCTAAGTTTGGGACATTTTGTTTCACAGCAATACAGACTCTACTCTCTCCCTTAGAGCCTAGACAAGAGCCAGTCCTAGGACCCTCTTATTCCTAGTACTAACATTTTTAGAGCCTGTGGCAAGAATACAGATAGAAGCCCATACACCTTATGTCTAAATGTTTAAAATCTATCGATCAAGCAAACTAAGTAAAATATGTTTTGTTTTCCTACATCGATAAATACACCTTTCTAACAACTCTGAAATGTTCTGATTTAACATGTAGTCCTCAGAGTTCTGTACTGGAACCTGGGGGCTCTGGGAGAACTGGCCATCAGTCTATGGTTTGCTCTCTTTCCCCTTCTCCATTCTCCCTCTCCACCCCACATTGCATCACTGGACGTTGACGCTCCATCATACCCTACTCCCACCCCCACTGCATATATCCACCCGCTGGCCATCCCTCAGTCCTAGAGGCCTACACAGTGACAGTGGCAGGATCCAACCTCAGGGCAAGGGGCACAGCAGGAGGGGAGACCCCTGCCAGCCTACCAAGATGGAAGCTCTCACAACCTCTGAGTTGGCACCATTTGGGCAGGAAATTTTCAAGCATGATCTACAAGGAAGGTATGGTCTCAGGATGGACTCCTCCCTTTGTCTCCATGGAGAAGGGCACTGCCAAAGGAGGGCCCTGGGGGACCTCTAGAGCACAGGGCCCCTCTTCCCTGGGTCCAAGGGTGGTACTACCCAGGACTTGCCTTGACCCCTCCTCAGAACTGGGGAGGCCGTAAAAGATATACCCAACCTAACGCCTTCTCAAGGCGGCTGAAGAAGCGGAAAGAAAGGGCAAGGGCTTCTAGAATCACTTTATGCCTCCAACAGAGGTTGTACGTCCCCCTACGCCAGGCTCAGGAAGGGGACTGGAAGGACATTGCTACATGCTGTCTCCAATGCCTCACGCTCTCTGGAGCCTTCCTGTTTGTAACAGAACATGACTTCCTGCTGCATTCTCCAACCCAGCTTTGCCACCAATAAAGCCAGAAAACACACTTTGATCCCCATTTGCCTCCTTGAGTATAACTGTCAGCTGGTTAGGACGGGGAAAGCAGAGAGCCCCGGAGACTGATTTGCACCCCAAACCTCCAGTATCAAGCAACTCTGAAGAGCTCACATGTTTAAATCCTTCACCCCAGCCCCCTTCTGAACTCTGCATCTCAGACCCCCAAGGGGACATGCAAACTGGCTGATTCTTCCTGGGATTATTGCATCAGATGAGGAATAGAAAAGAAACAAAATCAATATCTGAAATGTTTTTAACTGTCTATTTCAGTGATAGATATAGGTAGGTAGACAGATAGATAGATGATAGATGATAGATATTCTAAAATGCAAAGGCATTAAGATGATAAAAAGATTGAGAACTGGTAAAATGGGGGAAAAGATTTATAAAGGGGAAAATAAAAATGTATTTGGGGAGAGGGG
>NW_012137080.1:1615398-1618080 GCF_000956105.1 Propithecus coquereli | reverse complement strand
GAAGTTAGAAAGATAATACAGAAAGGTCTCAGGGACCTTCGACCCAGTTTCCCCCAATGGTTACATCTTCCATAACCATAGTACAATATCAAAACTGTGAAACTGACATTGGTACAATGGGTTTATATAGTTCTGTATCATTTTATCATACACACAGATTCCTGTAAATACCAGCTAGCAGCACCATCAAGACACAGAACTCTTCCATCACCACAAAGATCTCCCTGCGGCTACCCCTTTATAGTCACACCCACCCCACTCACGACCACCATGTCCACCAGACCTAACCCCCAGAAACCACTAATTTGTTCTGCATTCCTATAATTTTGTCATTTTGAGACTGTTATATAAATAAAAGCATAGACTATATGATCTTTTTGGGATTGGCCTTTGTGTGTGTGTGTGTGTGTGTATTCAGTATAATGCCCTTGAGATCCACTCAAGTTTTTGCCTGTATCAAATGGCCTGTTCCTTTTCATTGCAGAGTAGTGTATTATAGTAATGGATGTACCATATTTTGTTTAAGCATTCACTTATCGTAGGACATTTTAGTTGTTTCTGTGTTGGTTATTACAAATAAAGCTGCTATGAACAATCATGTACAGGTTTTATATGGTCGTAAGGAGTGTGATTGTAGGGTTGTATGGCAGATATATGTTTATTTTTACTTTTTTAAGGAACTGCCAAATGGTTTTCTAAAGTGGCTGTAGAATTTTAAATTCCCTCCAGCAATGTATAAGAGATTCAGATTCTCTGTATCCTTAGTGAAAATTTTGTAGTATTCATTTGTAACGTACCATATTTTAATTTGACTTGTTCTAATAGATGTGTAGTGAAATCTCATTATAATCTTAATTTTCATTCCCTGATGGCTAGTGATGGTGGACATCACTTCATGTTCTCATTTATCATCTCGTATTTCTTCTTCGGTGAAAGGTTTCTTCATGCCACATATCTATTAATATTTTATAATCGAACTGCTTATTTACTTTTTTAAAAAAGGTTGAGTATTGAAAGTTTTTCATATAGTCTATATACAAATCCATTTTTAGACCTATAGCTTGCAAATGTTTTCTCCCAATCTGTGGTTTGTTTTTCATTCAATTTATCATTTTTTTTTTCCTTTTATGGATCATGCTTTGATACCATGTCTAAGAACTCTTTGCCAAGCCCTGGGTCTCAAAAATTTTCTGTGTTCTTCTAAAAGTTTTATATTTTTGCATTTAAGTCTATGATCCCTTGTCAGTAAATTTTTGCATAAAGAGTGAAGTTTAGGCTCTTTTTTTGCCTGTAGATGTCCAATTGCTCCAGCGCCATTTGTTGAGAAGGCTCTCCTTCTTCCATTGAATTGCTCTTGCACTTACGCCAAAATCAATTGGTCGTGTTTGTGTAAGGCTATTTCTGGGTTGTCCATTTTGTTCCATTTATCTATGTGCCTATCCCTCGGCCAGTATTTCAGTCTTGATTGAGATTATTTTTAAGATGGAAAAATAACAAGCAAAGCTGTGGATCTGCCCAACTTACCATCCAGTAAGAAGGAAAGTGATCCAACGGGGTTTGGATAGAGTGACGGTACATTTTCTTCCTGCTAAAATCTCACCGAGCCCAGTTTGTTCAATAGGTGATTACAATTATCAGCTCTCGGAGGTTTTTGGCTTTGTCTTTGTGTGTGTGGATTTAATGCATGAGATATGGGAAGCAACTAATATTGTACCTGGTACAGTGTAAGTCTCCAATTTTATTGTTTGTCATGAATATTTAAAAGTATCATCATCTTCATCATCCATGCTCCCCTCCGATTTCTCTGTAGTGGTTACACAGAGAGGCCAACATTTCTATCTCTCGAACACATCTCTTACCTATACTTAGAAGTTAAAAATTGCCTTAAGGAAAAAAGAATCTTGCTTAGCAGCTATTATATTTGCCTTTCCCACCTTGAAGAAAAGTAGAATTGATCTAAAGATATGTAAAACACTCCAGGGTAGCAGAGGTGAGCAGGCGTTTCCTCATGACCTTGACAGCTACCCAACTACCCTGTGCTTTTTCAAGTAAGACCAGGAAGCTGCACACCTGGACACTATGCCCAGGACCTGACCTCCTGCAATGGTACAAGGCATTGTACCAGGGGACCACGTCAGCCAAGACAGAAGCTGGAGCAGAGAGAAGAAGGAAAGAAGAGAAGTCATTCACATCCTTCAATCCTCCTCAGAACCCTCCAGCCATAGACCTCCAGGATCTAAACTGGGAATCCCTGAAGCTTAGCCAAACCCACAATGGTCTGGCTCCCATCTCCCAGCGGAGGACTGGCCTGGGAGACCACAAAAATCAACGGGTTAACAAGGATTTCCAGGGCTGGGGTAGTGAGGGTTGCAGCAGCTGGGGTGAGGAAAGGGAGAATCATTATTTTTAATTTCAGTATATCCATGTGTTAATAAAGGGCTGAATGAAACGTGAGGATGCTGGGGGGTGGGGGTGGGAGGGGGTAACAGAATTGCCCCTCACTCTCTAAATGTTTGCCTGCGCGACCTTTGAAATCAGAGTGGAGAATTCTTCAAGTCTGGTGATAGCAAACATCATGCCCTTCAGTGGCTGCTGACTGCAGACAGCTTTTTTCCCCCTTAACAATAGAAGAGATGGAAAAGAAAAGGCAAGCTTTTGGCCTCGGGTTTTTTTTTTTTTTTT
>NW_012137080.1:1612962-1615311 GCF_000956105.1 Propithecus coquereli | reverse complement strand
ACATCAAAATTTAGGAAGCACTGCTCTCAACAGCAGACACTCACACACTCAACCATATATGCCCAGCCCGAGCTTTCTTCTAACTCACTGATCAAACTGAATTATTGTGAGCTGATCATCAATTTAGCCTATTATTTACACCCTTTGCTTCGCTCTTTCTTAATCTGATTCTCTCTTGTTTTTAGTTCGTCGCTCTCTAGCACCCCCTCACAAAGGCTCAGCATGGAAAATTAAGTAAAAGTAGTTTCAAAACTATTCTTTTTAGCAAGTTGGGTAAAAAGCTTAGGGAGGAAGGAGTTACAAAGTATATTCCCGAAAGGGTTTTTATTTGAGCTCAACCCAGATGTCAGCTGCAGTGGCCCTGTCGCATGAGATTTAGATTAAATTAGCTCAAGCTGACTCTGCGATGTCCAGCGGGAAGTTTAATGCCTTTCTCAAGACTGCTGCAAATTCCTGGGGGCGTGCTTCTCAGGGCCACTCCTGGCTCTGAGCTCGTGTTCAGTATGCCCTTGGTCGTGCACCCCTGTCCTCACCCAGCTCCTCTGCTCTGTACTCCTCACCACCGCGGACTTGGAAAGGCTGCTCTATCCCTGATTTCTCCCCTCCCCTACAATGTTCAGAAGCCTCAACTGAAGCTTTGAGAAGACAGAGATGGTTTACACTCAAGCAATGTCCGATGGCTACTGGACATCTCTGTCCTCAATGTCCTTCACCAATGCCCCACTCCGCAGATCCAGATCTCTGCCTCGCTGCACCTCCCACCCTGTTCTCTAGCCCCCTCCCCTCATTTCTGCTTTCCTCCATCCCCAAATGCCTGCTCCACTTCTTATGTGATTCGTCAGCAATTTTGTTTTGTTTTACAGGCGCCTTCTAATTCATAACCTTCAAAATTTCAAATTGTTTTCCTGAACAAAGTTCCTTTCCTACAAAGCCCCTAGTTACAGCTATTTAAATGCTAATTTTCTCATCCCACTATATGAGGAACACACCAAGGGCCTTTAGGATGCTGTGGTGAGGCTGCCTTTTGGTCAAGAGATCTGCGTGCTCCTGAGTTAGTGACATGAAGAAGTTCTGGGAATTGAGTAGGTTAGAAAGGGAGAGTCCAGCCATCCATGCAGGGTTTGCTAACAGATGGCACACTGGGTATGAGTCCTGCAGTCCATCATCCTTCCTTGCCTATATGTGACAGGAGACTAGGAAACTGATTTGAATAAGACTACAGAGGATAGATTTCTCCCTTTCTGCTCACCCAGGCAGGGAGAGAAAGGGAGTTTCCCTTGTCAAGCCAAGTGAGGAGACTCTGGGGTCCCCAGGAAGAGCAAAGTGATAGAGTTTCTGGGAGCAATTGGCCTGTGTTGCCTGAATCTTGCCTTAAAACACCTAAGGCAAGAGTCGCTTCCTCTGATGGCAAAGCCAGTGAAGAGGACCATGGTGGGAACAGCCTGCAGTTCCAGCTCGTGGTGGTGCAAGGATGCTGAGCTTTCCTGTGAATCAGTCTGAGTCATCTCAAAGTTTTTCGCCCAAGAGGAATCACCATGCCTGCATGGCATGGCGGGCTGAGATGACTCCACTAGAAAGAGGCTTGAATGTGCCTTTGGATGTAGGAGGTGAGGGGGTGTCACACACAGTTATCTGCAGGGTGGCTCACTGTGCCAAGGAATGGTACAGTGAGAGGTCCCCACTGAGAGGAGCAGGGTCTCCAGATAACCCACTACGATGCCCAAGAAGGAAAAGAGCCAGCATCTGAGGCCCCCATGGAGCCAATCCCACCACCAGCAGCCATGGAAGACACCTTTTCTTCTACTCACTCCTTACCTCCCTGGGAGGACCAGACTCATCAGATGTGAGTGATGGAGGAGGAGAAAAGAAATTAATCATGTTACTCTTCTCTCTTCAAGGATGCAGAATCTTGTCACTCGCCACCCCCTCACCATAAGAGCCTCACTACAACCATGCTTGCTATTGGGGGCATGTACTGTATTTTCCAAACTCGCTTGCAGACAAACTGGTTCTGGGCAATGCAATATAGGTGGGAGTACTATGGGGCACTTTAAGGCCTGGCCATAAAATCCTGGATCCCTGAGTCACTGCATGGAAGAGAACTGCCCGGCCTTCCATGGATCCGAGTGACAAAGTTTTATTATGCTAAAGGACCAAAATTTTAGGGATTTTTGTTTTGCTTTTATGACTACAGCATGGTTTAACCTGCCCTAATAACATACCCAACGGCTGTGCCTGGGTCAGGCCTGATGTGGCAGAGCAAGGGATGGAAGAAGCTTTCAATGAGGTGAGTAACACATTAAAGTTTTCATATTAGCCTGGAAAATAATGCTTAGTACTGGAAGATAC
>NW_012137080.1:1600751-1610332 GCF_000956105.1 Propithecus coquereli | reverse complement strand
TTTTTTTTTTTTTTTTTTTTAAGCACAGCTCTTTCCGCTCCAACCTACATCTAAGAGGAAGGGAAACTATCTTTTGTTATCACTCAATCTCCCTTAAATTTAAGAACAGCTGGGGATATTTTTCATGATTCATTAAATTCACATCATTCCAAAGAAATCTTCCTGCCGATTTATCTTCGCCTCAGCGGTTGGGGCTCCAGGAGTGTGCAGTTCCCTGAATGCTGTCAACCTAGGTCCACTGTTTTGGGCTGAGTCTGTGATCTTTCATGCTGGAATGTCTTTTTTTTTTGAGGGTAAAAGAGAGCGGGAAAGGAATCAGGGTATTGAAATGAATCTTTCCAGTCAATTTTTCCCTTTCTGGAGATAAAGAGAAAGTCGTATGGCTGTCACAGCTAAAGACTAAACCCCAGCTAATGTCCTCAGCAGGGAAGAATAATTAGTAAATTCTCTAATTAGAGTCCTGTTTACATTTCTCTTTTCATTGGGGCTAATCCTTGTGTTTAAAGAAGATATTCTGCCTTGATTAAAACCATTGGTTTTAATCGGCGTCATAGTAGAATCCATATGGTAAATGCAAATGTGCTCGAACTCCCTAAGTAGTCATTCATGCGGTCGTTCATTTATCGAAGGCCCACTGTATACTAAGTACTATACTCGATTCTAAGTAGAAATATGACATGATCTCTACCTCTGCGGGCTAGGACGAGCATAACAAACAGTCACATCCTCCATGCCGACTGTCATCTATTCGAGGTGGTTTCCCAGAGCATTCTAAGGCCATTTCCTGGTTCGCAAGAAAAAAAGAGCTTTACTGGATTATTGATAACCGTCATAAGGGTAAGAGGGCGGAGCATACTAAAGAGAGGAAGACCCTGCCCAGGGAGTGTGGAGTCCTTTGCCAAGGGCTTTCAAATACTTTCGTGTAATCCTCACCCAAGCACACAAAGGCAGGGCTGAGCGTGATTAAAGAAGTGGTTGATGAAACCCTTGTCTTGAACTTGTGGTTCTGTATCAGAGGGGCACAGAGCCCCGGGCTTAGTCGACATGCTCATAGGTGGGCACCTATAATTAAAAATTCTTTATTATCCTAAGTCATGGTGCTCCCTGGCGGCTAAACACAAGCTCTGGAGCCAACTGTCTGGGTTACATCCTGGCTCTACTGTTTGTAGCTGAGTAAAATTAGGCAAATTACTTACTCTTTCGGTGCCACAGTTTTCTCATCTGTAAAGTGGGGAGAAGAGTAGCTTCTTGTTAAATTGTTAGGAGGATAAAAAGAATTCCAATGGGTAAGGCATTAAAACAGTGCCTGGCTCCCCGTAAGTCCCATCGTGTGTGATCATTAGTGCTGCTGTGGTTGTAGTTGGTACTGCCACAGACCGAGCCTGGTCAGACGCGTTAGCTAAAGAGTCACACTCTCCTTCCCTTCCCCGTTTCTTGGTTTCTCCTCTCCAATAGCACTATGTCCAAGTAGGAAGAAAAGAAAAGAAAAAGAAACAAAATACTTGCATGCTCTATGTTTGGAGTTCAGGAGAGCCCCACATCCTGAGAGATTCACCGAGGGCTCAGCTATAAAAATCGAGTGTAACCACATCTGCCTCTTCTGGGATGAAGTACCGTAAGCTTGTATTTCAACAAGCTTTCTAGGAACTTGATCACGGTGATACATTAATTGATAACTAAAGCCACGAGCACAGTCACTATCCCTGAATAAGCATAAAATAAAAAGCTTAAGGAATTCTGGCGGCGATTTCACCAGCATTAATGGTGGAAGACCATTTTGTTCTGTGCACACTGTGTGTGCCCTTTCCACCTGATGGCCAAGAATGCCACCTGTGTGACTTTCCTTCCCTGTAGTGGACACTGTAGGAATGGTTCCAAAAATTACCAGTTGGTTTCTGATCCCCAACCCCAGCCTCACCGGGGAAACTCCTAACAGGTCTATCCGAAGGAGTAAACCATTGGCAAAGCCAGGCGTTACCATAGGGCCTCTGATAGCCGAAGAGACAGAGAGACGAGAGGCCTAGATCAGGGAAGCTCATGGCGACAGATCGGTGGGACGTCAGAGAAATGTCCAACAGGGAAGTCACTTGAACTGAGGTCTCAGTGGAAAGGAAGGAATGGAAGTCAACAGGTAACCCACAAGAAACCAAGTACTCTCAAATCCTTGGTTTCATTGAGTCCCCAACAAAGGTTGGTTGATATTAACTTGCCATTTTTATGCATGAGGAAACAGATACTAAGAGCCTTGGGGGCGAAAGATTCCTGAGATTTTAAACCCCCCTTATGGCAGACCCCAAAGCACTGTCCACTTGATTGTGCTACTTCCTGGGCAGCAGGGAAGGTAAGGACATCGAGAAAAGACGATGGCCCTGGGAAAAAGCTCTAGGGAGAAGACTGGGCAGGTGGATGGAGAATCCTTCATGGAGATTTGGAAAGGAAGGGCCAGTAGAAAGCACCCTGCGTACAAAGAAGGCAAAGAAGGTTGAGATTAGACAGACAGGTTTTCAGGTGGTTTTGTTTTATTTGCGTGCTTGTTTATTTTTACTGAATCTTGTGAGGTGCTGTAAGGACTTAATTTCACAATGAAAATTACCATTTGGAATCATTTTATTTCTTGTCTTATGTCTATTGACCTATGATGCACATTGACCTACAGTCACAGACCAACTGGGAACTTCATTTCCAGCCTTGAATTTGGGTGGTCTGTCCCACTTAACTTTACCTAAACCTTCCCTTAGAAATTAAGGTGGCCAGTTTGGGCTTCTTTGTCTCTTTCAGGCTTCAAAAGATAGGCCAGAGGAGGAGGCAGGGCAAGGCGACGGGCCATTAACTGACAAAATGAGCCCAAAGTCACTGAACACATCTGAGTGTTACAGCCAAAACTTTCTTTCTAAAATCCATAGTTCTTCATGTCACCTGTCTGCTTAAAATCCTTTAATAGTTTTCCATTTCTCTAAGGTAAAGCTCAAATCTCTTAACTATGTGATACAGTGATTTAGGATTTAGCCCTTGTGAAGAGACACATCTGCATTCGAATCCTAATTCTACAATTTACTAGTTGTATGATCTTGGGCAAGTTACTCCACCCAAGACTCAGTTTCCTTTTCTGTAAAATGGAGTTAACAATTGGACCAGCCCATGAGGTGCTTGTGAGGCTGAAAAGATATGACGTGTGCAAAGCCTATAGTTCTGTGGTCTAGTGAAATGGTGACTCTGCTTATTTTTTGACTTATGAGCCCCATTGATGACCTTGTGCTATTACCTCTCCAAAGTCATTTCTTAACACTCTCTCCCTTTCCCTGGCATTTCCAGCCACACAGAATTTATTTCCTCTAAGGCATAGTTTTCTGTCTTATGCCCCTGTGCCTTTGCACATGCTGTTCCCTCTGTCTAGAACACTCTAATTCCTCCTCTTGACATGGCAGATGATGAGTTATCCTTTAACCTTCGATTGGACATCCTGCCTTCCCCGCCCCTTGCAAGTTGAGTTAGGTGCCTTTGTTTGTGTTCCCATGGCACCACGAGCATTGCATACCACAGCACTTTGTAGCTGACTCCTCGAGTGTACACTACGTGAAGGCTCACTATGATCTCCCCAGAGGTTAGTCCAGTGCCTGGACTTAGATAGACTTAAATATTTATAAATTAGTGACAGTCCACAATATCAGTGTGGGATACATATGGCACCAAATCACCCTCCTAAGAGCCCAAGGAAATAGAGCCCCTCATCTCTGGTTACTTATAGCCACAGAGACATCAGCCCAGCCATGGGTCTCCCAGCTCTTTCTGAGTCCACTCGGTCCTTGGCAGAGACCATACTGAGAGCAATGGGTAATTCATCTTGGGAGGCCACGCCCAGGACCAGCAGACTCTTGTTAAAAAATTATTATAGAGAATTTCAAGATGTTGACAGCAGAGCATTAAACAAAGCGCAGGGCCCTTCTAAGCATGGCATGGGTCACATGCTCACGAGGCCAACCCTAGCCGTACCTACCCCCAGAAGGATCTGCCACACTCTTTCCCACTAAGGCACTGGGTACTTAATGCAGCTCATCAGGAATCAAATGATTTTAAAAAATAACCAACTGGGGCAATGAACTTAAAACTGAGAAATTAATCACTAATGGTGGAATTTCTGGCCTCTGCGGCAGAGATAATTTTGGATGGAGCTTAAAGGGAAGGCAAGAACCTTAAACTCCACTATTTTGCTAATATCTTATCACATTAATTTTTAATTTTAGCATACATGATACACACACACACACACACACACACACACAAATACATATATGTTTCCTGAATTGAGAAGATGTCTTTCTAACCTCATTCTATCCATCAGTAAAATGAACACTACGGTATTAATTTTGGCGATTCGAATGGATGCTCTGAAGCTTCACATTAGTAAAGAGATTAGAAATCTTCCATCAAACACATCTTTATGATCAAATCAGGGTAATTTCCATATCCATCACTTTAAACATGTATCATTTCTTTGTGGTGATAACATCGAGAATCTTTTCTTCTAGCTATCTTGAAATATACACCACGTTGCTGTTTGTTAAGCTCACCCTACTGGGTAACAGAACACCAGAACTCATTCTTCTAGTCTGTTACTTTGCACCTGCCAATTATAAACTTAAAAAAAAAAATTAATTGGAAAAATACCTTCATGGTAGCAAGTTAAACAAAGGACTCTAGAAATGCAAGTGTTAGATCTCTGTAACAGATATTGGTAATAATATTTCATAATAATTAAATGCCACGTGGTTTCAAAATTTACTGTAGTTCAGTGGTTCTCCACCCTGTCCGTTCATTAGAATCACTTTGGGAAGCTTCTAAACATTGAGGCCTGGGCCCCAGATCCATTAATTCGAAGTTTCCAGAAGTATGGCTGGGGTGTTAGTAGTTCGTGAAACCCCCCAGGTGGGTCAGAGGTGCCACAGGATTGAGAACCGCTGCTCTAGTGGGACAGGTAGTTCAGTCACAGGAACGAGCATTCTAAAATGCAAAGAAAAGTATCGTGAGTTGAACTTCCATCGCCTGGTGCTGAAAATCACGTGCTGTTTAATAGCCTATTAATTTAAATCCACACACAAGGAGGATAGCCTGCTCCCATAAACCATCATTATTATATATTTGAAAGCAGTGAAATCTCTTTACAAAAGAGAAAGAGAGAGAGAGACTCTAGGTTAAGCCTTAAAAATCATCAATAAAATATCAGTTTCATCCCATGGTACAAATCCCAATCTCCATCTAAAACGGCCTGACCCTAAAATATATCAGAAGCTTGTTCTAATCACAGGAGATGTGTTCTGAACAGGACCACTCTTCTCGCAATGGCTAAGTCTGCAAGTCACTGGTTTTACTGTAGCTGAAAAATTAATTCCTTTTCAGAAATATTCTCATCGTCTCCTAAAAGGAGAGAAAAAAAAAAAAAGGCTTTTTTGATGTCGAGTGACGGGATTATAAAGTGACCCTCCGGGTCAGAAGGAGACTTTTCTTTTTCTCATCAAGGAAATCAATTTCTAAGTCCAACTCTCTTAAAATAATATATTCCTGTGGCACGCACACAGCTTTTTTGATCTGCTATGAAAAGAATAAGAGGTAAAGCGGATCGGGGTGGCGATGGAGTATTATAATCTGCCACCCTCACACAGCAGCCTTTCACTAAGTAATTCCAGATAAATTGAGGATTTACATATTTAAGATTAAACGGGAGCAAGAGTAGCTGATGCATAAATACAGGCATACAAATATATATAACCGAAGCAAGTTAACTCTTAAAACTTGAAGTTACTTGGTGCTTATTTTAATCGCTCCACTTGGGAGTTTAATGTTTATTACTGACTAACCACGATAATCTCTTTCAGATCAATTGAACTCACCACCCGCCTTTAGGGATTTTTTTTTCCCCCTGTCCTCAGAAAATCCCAATTACCCAGACAAGCAACAGTTAAACGCATACAAAAACGCCTAAATGCGGCAGATGGAAAACAGGAGGAAGCAGCTGGAAGCGTGTTTCCCTTAGAACTGTTTTTAACAGCCTGTGCACAAATAATGCCTCTCTAATACAGAGATAAAAATAAAACATAAATATTGAGAAGGTGACTGGTCACAGCAACAAGATGGCGTGAGATGCTGTTACCTTCCCTGGTTCTATTACCCTTGGATCGTTCTAGATACTCCGCCGCCTTGGGGCTTCCAAGAAATCCTGAAAATCAGATTCAACCTCAGGATCCTAACGTTACTGGGAGCTCAGTTGCAACCTGGACTTCTCCCTGACGCTGTTTCCAAGAATGAGGTGCCTGCGTGGCTTTTTTAGGTCCCTCAAAGAACCCCCAAAGGGAGACACTATTTCTAACTTCCCTACTGTGTAAAATACAACTTAGCGAGGCAGCCCCTCTCCTTCCTCAGGACTTTGGCCTCATGGTGCTGAGTGTTCTTCACCCTGGAGGTTCTCTTTAAATAACCACTGCGATTGAAGAATATGCATCTTGCGTACATGAAGAGACTTCTGACCCACCGTTAGGTAGGGGAATGAAATTTGGACCCCTCTTCCAGTGATACCAATCTAGATGATGTTTCCTTAGGCTGTACCTCCCACATCATCTGTTCACTTACCCTTCAGACACTTCCTGACCACTCGCTAAACCCAAACCGCTGTAGTAGGTGCTGAGCAAGAGAGACAGGTGAGTTTGGTGGAAGGCAGTGGGAAGGGCCACATGGGGGCAAGTGATGGGGACTTCTAAGGTATTAGCAATGTTTTATCTCTGGACCCGGATGCTGGTTACTTGCTGTTCTCTTCGCAATAATCTATTAAGCGGAAGATTTGGGTTGTGTGTACCTTTATAATTGTGTGCTACTTTTCACAATAAAAAATAGGAAAGAAAGAAAAGAAAGGCAAATATGAAACGTCCAGTCAAGGAGTGCTCGGTTTAGTAGGGAAGATAATATAGAAAGTTACCTTGCATGTAATGCAAGGGGATGTGTGATCAATGTCATAAGATAAATATAAATTGCTATAGGTATTAAAAGATCCATCGGAATAGATTGGGGTTATCAGAGGAGGCTTTATAAAACGGTAGTAGTTGAAATAGGCCTTGGCGGATGAGCAAAATTCAACACTGGAGCTGGAGCTTACGGGAGGTGGGCATTGATCGGGAAGGAAGAGCAGGAGCAGAGAGACTCTAAGGAGAAAAATAAGACCCCCTCAGGCAATGGAGAGCAGGTAGTTTATAAAAGATAGAGAAGGATGTATAAAGCCAGAAAAGGACACGCCATCAAAATTGGGGAGTAGGGAGAGTTTTGAGATCTCACCTAATGGGTCTATATTTCATGCCGTAGACATACGAGAACCATGGAAGAATTGTGAACAAAAAGGCATTATATATTGGGATTATTTACGAGAGTTAATGTGGCAGTGATCTCCTGGGTGACTTGAAAGGAAGGGAGCATGGAGATAAGAAGCTTACTAGTTATAGTAGATTATCCTTGTCCTTCAGAACACAAGGTGGCTCTCTGAAGGCCCAGGAACTCGAGGCTCTAAGTCCACATTGCCTTGGATCCCTTTCTTCACTATGACGTACCCTCTGCCTTTCTGGGAATAAACTCCTTACTAATGTTGTCGTTTACTTCTGCTCATGTATCTTTCCTATATTCATTCTTTGAGTCCTATAAAAGCTTTTAATATGGGAAATATATATTCTTCCTTTAAAAAAAAACCCTAAGTATGCAGCCAGAAGGAAGTTACAAATATAATCAGCTACTCTGAATAGCGCAATACCAAAATTGCATTTTTTTTCTTCCTGCTTCCAAGTCTAACTTTCCCCTTTTCCCTTTCTTTGCCTGGATCCCTGCAGTTTCCGTGGGTGGCAGGTTGCGGTGAGCGTGTGTAGGTGTGTACACATGCACCTGCCTATGTCGCCTTCTGAGCGCTCGGCGCTGGTTTATGAAAGTTTCGTTTAGTCCTACTAGAGTTTCCATGAACTCCAAGCTGTTGGCTACCTTACTTTTCACAGCTGTAACCAGGGTGGCTGTTAGCATGGTAAGGAACAGCCACAACAGCACTAACTTTGCTGGGACTCTCTCTTTCTTAGGCCCGGTCAGGATGTGTCAGAAACATGAACAATGCTTAAAAGTCTATTTGGTGTGTTTACTATTTTTATGTATGGACAAACTGGGGCATTCCAAAGTGAGTCAAAGGAGGTAAAGAAATTATCTCCACTATTTGTTTACCTACATGAAGTGCTTTCAGAGGACCCAGAATTGGTGCATTTTATAAACTACACACATTTCTTTATTGCTTTTCTTGCAGTCGAATTGTTGTTTCCTAGCTCGTTCTGAGGTCTGTTGTTTTAGACGGTTGATGCATGACATTTTGTTACTTGTTTGGCCTCTGGTACGTTGCATTTATCAAATAAGGACAGTTTAAGGAAGGTCAAGTTTCAGGAAATAAACCTTCTCCCTCCCTTCGCACAGGTTTGCTCACGCCCCACAGCTGGGTCAGGTTTATGGCCGAAGGGAAGCTTATCGTTGTCAGCTGGCTGGGAAACCAACCACCGCTTTGCACATGTGGCTGTCCCTGTTCCCTCCTGTGTTTCCCCTGTGACTCATTTATTTCAGGTGCTATAGCAACAGGTCTGGGATACAGACATGATGAACTCAAGTTCCTCTCCAGCCGGAGTTCAAAGCACCTCTTGCCCTTCAGTGGATCAGAAGGAATTTTCTATTTAAATATCTGCCAGCTGACCCAGGGCTGGCCAAAACAAGAGGAAATTTTCCACCAGGACTTAGTAGAATCTTGGGAGGTTCTTTCAGAAGAACTTAGTGTGTTGGGTTGGAGAAAGCTTCCCGGTGAGTCAGAAGCTTGGGCCAGATGAGTTCTAAGGAACATGCCAGGACTGCAGTTTGTAAAGTTTCAGTGAGTAGTTATGCCTGTTATCTCATGTCATTCCCACAAAATCCCAGTGAAGTACCCATTACAGAGACAGTCCATGTACATTCATTCATTCGTCCCACCAATATAAATGCCTACTGTGTGCTGAGTGCTCATTCCTGCCCTCAGGGAGCTCCTAGTCTAGGGAGACTGACATTTATGCAAACATATAATAAAAATATATGCATGTTCAAGTATATCTCTCTCACACGAACATCAGACAACCATGCTGAGGCCCTTCTCTGGTTGTATTTGTTCACTTAGGTATATATTCCCTTTTATTCCACCCCCATTCCCCTCTCCTCTCCATTGGCAGCCTCTAAAGGCTAACTTTTTATTTGAATGTGTTCTTGCAAAATATATATTGCCGGTTCATGTGAATATGTTTTTAATTTTGCAAATGGTATTGCTACATATCATATCCTCTTTTCTACTTTCTTCCCATTTCAGATCCATCCATATTGCTGGCATACATCTAATGTTGATGGAATTGATTTCATCTCTTTTTTGGCCATAAAGTTTGTGTTTTTAAAATTTGTGTAAGACCTCAGCCGGGCGCGGTGGCTCACGCCTGTAATCCTAGCTCTCTGGGAGGCCGAGGTGGGTGGATTGTTTGAGCTCAGGAGTTCGAGACCAGCCTGAGCAA
>NW_012137080.1:1589332-1600516 GCF_000956105.1 Propithecus coquereli | reverse complement strand
GAGATAGTCTCTTGGATTTTCTTCTGCAAATTTGTAACTTAATTTTTTTCATTTAGGAATTTAATCCATCTAACGACATGATATGGAGATTCAGTTTTCTGTTTTGCCATACGGTGATCCAGTTATCCAGATGTTGTCTATATACAATCCAGACTTTCCCCCACCCCATGACTTCTAGGGCCTCCTTTATTATATAAGTGGCTGTGTCTACCCGTGTATGTCTCTGAGATAAGCACTTTCAGAGTGACTTTCCCAAAGTCACTCAGTCTGTAGGTAGCTTAACTTAGACTCCATGCTCTCTAGCCCATTTGATCACATTGCCCTCCTAAGATTAATAAAGTTCACTCTGAAGTCACAGGACATTAGAGCTGGAAAGGAACCTTGGGGTCATCCAAGCTGACTTTTTCATTATATATCAGACAACTAAGGCCCAGAGAGGTTGAGTGACTAGCCAGAGTCACAGAGCAAGAAAGCTGGAGCCCAGATGCCTTTCAGGTCTACTCATTCCAAGGCTCTGCTCCTTATACTGCATCCTAGAGCTCTCTAAAATCAATGCGAGGTCCTGGACACTGAATCACACGCACAAACCAGCACGTCGTATACTTTTGGTGTTCACATTTAAAACACATGTTCAATTGAACCTCTGGAATATTTGATCCAAGTACAGCATAACAGAGAAACAGGGAGCAAGGAAAGGAAGAAAGATGTCTCTGAGTAGTCTCAGATGGGTGTTACAAGATCCATTTGATTGACTGGAGTGAACTTTCGGAACCTTACCGAGCACTTCTTTGCTTTTCATTCACGGACAAGTTGACCAAACTTGTTTACCTGATTCATAAGCAGACAGTAGATTACAAACAGTAAACGAGAGGAGAGGGGTGTTTAAAGACACCAAGAAGAAAAAACAATTAAACAAAGCACAAGAAGCAAGAACAGAATTCAAATAGCACAATAGTGTGTCACCACGATGTATGAACAGTCTTTCAAAACACAACAGGGACACTCGGGGAGGCCGAGGTGGGAGGATCACTTGAGCTCAGGAGTTCGAGACCAGCCTGAGCAAGAGTGAGACCCCGTCTCTACTAAAAATAGAAAGAAATTGGCCAAACAACTCAAAATAGAAAAAATTAGCCGGGCATGGTGGCAAGCGCCTGTAGTCCCAGCTACCTGGGAGACTGAGGCAGGAGGATCGCTTGAGCCCAGGAGTTTGAGGTTGCTGTGAGCTAGGCTGATGCCACGGCACTCTAGCCCAGGCAAGAGAGTGAGACTCTGTCTCAAAAAAAAAAAAAAAAATGACAGGGACTGGGACAGACACTGTATCACAGTCACATAACCAGCATTCAAGAAAATACCCAAGTTCCCAAGGACAGGTTAATTATGTTGATTATACTCTGTTGTCTATGCATGTAAATTTTATCAATATTTTCATCCAAAATGCCTAAAATAGACATCAAAATTGAGGGCCAGGGGAGAGGGCCTAGATGGTGCAGTGACACCCCGGTAGCAACAAGCACACCCAGCACGTGGGTCTTGATTTCTAATACTGTTCTCCAGTGAAAGAAACCAGGGACCCTTAGAGGATTGGCCGACTCTAGGACTCAGGCAGGAGATACACCAGAAGAGCCTGGAGCAACTTGCAGTGGCAGAAAGTAAGGAAGAGTTCAAGCAACAACCACAAACACACAGGCAGACACAATGATTTGAGAGTGTATCAAAGGAACACAGGAGCCAACAAAAAGAGCTCCCAGTGATCAGAGCCGGAACAAGCTGGGCAAGAGTATGGATAAAGTCGTTCTGAATTATGATCTAACGTATGAAATAAATATGCATGAATCCCACTGATATACATAAAGAATTGAATAAATAAATAAATGTGGGAGAAGAGACAAATTTCCCATGCAGAAGAATTTCAAATAATTTATGTGGATATATCACCCTCAAACAGAAGGGGCAAAAACTTTCCACTCCTTTAGTATGAGCACATAGTGATGATAATCTTCCTTTCTTTTTTTTTTTTTTTTAAGTTAACACACATTTACTATGTCCATTACAGTCCTCATCCATGAATCTCCCTTCCCCCAGGAATTACACGATGGCCTTGTGGCCTGGGTGACCCTGGCTGACTCTGGCCCAGCTAGAGGTGGCCTGACAGCAGGTGACCCAACACCCGACCCACTCCTGTACTGTGTCATCGTCCTTTCGAGGAGGACAGTATACAGGCTGGAGGTGAGGAGAGAGTAACTTTGCAGTGGAGAAACACTGTCTCTCTGCCAGGTGAGCAAAGTTGACTCCAACAGTGGTAAAGCATGTTGATAGTTTGCACCCTTGATATGATGTGATGAAAACATGCTTTACCTCTGTGGTTTTCCTCCCCAAAACCCATGACCTCAGTCTAATCGTGAGAAAATCATCACATAAATCCCAATAGAGCAACAGTCCACAACACCCAGACCAATATGCCTCGACATTGTCAAGGTCATCAAAAACAAGGGAAGTCTGAGAAATTGTCACAATCGAGAAGAGCCTAAGCAGACATGGCAGCCACACGCTATGTGGTATCCTGGATGGGATGCCGGAACAGAAACAAACATTAGGTAGAAATTAGGAAAATCTGAATAAACAATGGACTTTAGTGAATAATAATGGGTCTGTACTGGTTCATTCATTGCGACAAACACATCATGCTAATGTAAGATGTTAGGAATAGAGTGTGAGATTTATTAGAACTCTCTATACTAACTTCATATTAAATCCAAAACTGTTCTAAGACATAAAGGTTATTTAAAAAATTAAAAATGAGGGCCTATAGAGTCAACCCCTTGTACACCTAGAATACTTGTGTCCCCAGAAATAACAGTTTCAGGGTTCTGCGTCCTTAACTTTTGTCATATGCAATTTCAATGACGATATTTTCAAATATAGCTATACATGGGATAATTTATATCATTGGATAATAAGCCACCATAATTCTGTGCTCTTTGATCAAACACAGCCCTGAACTTCCAGAACGTTGCTCATCAGTGTTTCCCAGCACCTAGGACAGTACCTGGCAGGTGTTGGGCCATCTAATTTGAGGGAAAGATAAATAAAGGAAGGGAGAGATTCCAGATGACAGAATCAAGCCTGTTTAATGTGGCAAAGACTCTTTTCTGAAGATGTAAAATAATTCAGAGACATGGAAGACAAACAGGTAAAACCCAACCATCCAAAGGCTCAGAGTGACCCACTTCACATCCATCAGAATGGCTATTATGACCGGGCGCGGTGGCTCATGCCTGTAATCCTAGCACTCTGGGAGGCCGAGGCGGGCGGATCGTTTGAGCTCAGGAGTTCGAGACCAGCCTGAGCAAGAGCGAGACCCCATCTCTACTAAAAAAAATAGCAAGAAATTAATCGGACAACTAAAAATATATAGAAAAAATTAGCCGGGCACGGTGGCACATGCCTGTAGTCCCAGCTACTCGGGAGGCTGAGACAGGAGGATCTCTTGAGCCCAGGAGTTTGAGGTTGCTGTGAGCTAGGATGATGCCACGGCACTCTAGCCAGGGGAACAGAGTGAGACTCTGTCTCAAAAAAAAAAAAAAAAGAATGGCTATTAGGCTATTACTAAAACAATTAATTAATAACAAGCGTAGGCGAGGATGTGGAGTAACTGGAACCCTGTTCACTGCTCATGGGAATGTAAAATGGTACAGCTGCTATGAAAAACATTGTGGTAGCTCCTCAAAAAATTAAAAATAGAATTAGCATATGATCCAGCAGTTCTGTGGCCAGCTATATACCCAAAAGAATTGAAACAGGGACTCGGATACTTATTTGTACACCTATGTTCATAGCATCATCCACAGTAGCCAAAGGTGGAAGCGACCCAAATGACCACTGACAGATGAACGGATAAACAACATGTGGTATGTACATGCAATGGAATAGTATTCAGCCTTAAAAAAGGAAGGAAATTCTGACACATGCTAACACACGGATGGAACTTGAAGACATTGTGCTAAGTGAAATAAGCCAGTTCCAAAAGAAGAAATACTATAGGATTCCATTTATATGAAGTTCCTAGAGTCGTCAGATTTATAGAGATAGAAAGTAGAATGGTGGTTGCCAGGGGCAGGGGGAGAGGGGAATTAGGAGTTATTATTCCATGGGTATGGCGTTCTCATTTTACAAGATGAAGGTTATGGAGATGGATGATGGTGACAGTTGCTCAGTGATTTGAATGTACTTAATGCCACCGTGCCATACACTTAAAATAATTAAAATGGCAAATTTTATGTTATGTATATTTTAGCACAATTTTAAAAATAAAAAAAAAAAAATTTCAGAGTGAGGTTAAGCAAAGATGCCCAGACAGTATTAACCTGAAAGTTTGGCATAGGGTCAAAAAAGAAATCTAGAAATCTGTAAGCCATTTCACAGAGCATTTACAAAACTGCCCAAGAACAGATGGTGAATATTTTCATAGACGCTTCTTTAGCTATGTTCTTCACATTTCTACTTTCATTGGCACTAAAAATATTTAATTATTACAATAACCTCTAAGTGCTTAGTGCTTTTTCATTTACGAAGCACCCTCACATCCGTTCTCATTTGCTGCTCAGAACAACGGTTTGGGAGTAGGCAGGACAGAAAGCATTGCCCTACTCCATGGATTTGCCCACGTGTGTGACATTTACTATGCTATTTGGGTGTGCAGAGCACCGTGCAGCCTCTGTGGGCACAGCTGCTGCCCCATTGCAAGGGTTCCAATCCTGACCACCTCACTTCCCAGCTGCATGCTGTGTTGACTTAATCCTCTGTTGCCTCATCTTTCTCATCTCTAAAATGGGTTGTTTGAGGTTGCCATGAGTTAACAAATGTAACACACTTACAGTGTCTGCCACGTAACGGATTCTCACGAATGTTGGCTGAGTTGTGGATTCAGAGAGGCACAAAACAAGACAAGCTGGAATAAAGGCTATGACCAGGGGAGCACACACAAGGAATTCGGCCTGGGATGATCAGAAAACATTTCACAGAGACAGAAAAGGAGCATGAGGAAGGTGAGACTGAAATACAATCAACTAGCCGCAGGCCTGTTCCCACTAATAACAACACTCCGAACCCTCCCAACCTTTGTGGTTTCCGAAGCATTCCCACGCCCACCTCTCCGCCCTGCTGTAGGGAAGCACAGGCCCCCGAGGCAGGGGCCAGGCAGAAATGAGGTCACATGGACCCTCATGTTAGGGCTCAATGTTTAAACTGTTGTCCTCAGGTCTTAAACATAGCAGAACCGGCACAGACCTACATTTTCCAACTTCTAGTCTAAGACCTCTCCGTTGTGCCAAAGAGAAACGCAGGCCTTTTAATGGCCAGACTCTTCGTTTGTTCAGCCAGTCTCACCGAACACCTGCCAGGCGCAGTGTCCTCAGCACATCAATGAACAAGATGCACCGCGGCGCTCACATCCTAGCGAGGGGACACGGAAATGAAGCAGTAAACAAGCTAAAATGAGTAAAGCCCCTAGCACGCTAAAAGATGAAAAGTGCAATGTGAAAGAAAAAAATAAAAATAGAAGTGTGAAGGGAGAGGTTGGGCAACTTGAAGCATGAATTAGGATTCCAGATTGAGAAAGTGAGATTATGAACAGTGCTGATGGCTTCACTGAGTTCTGAAATGCGTGCTCTAACCTACCACTGTATTGCCTGGGCCGCGCCCATCGCCAGCTCTCACGTGGGTGCGTCCCACCTCCACCCCCGCGGCAGTCGACTCAGTGGACAGCACCTCTTCCCACCTAGGGTCTGTGGTGTGCAAAGTGGCCCTCGATCTGTTCCCAAGTCTTTGTCTTCCTCTTTGACAGAGAATCAGCATTTCATCCTCCAAACCCTCACTAGCCTCCTTCCTGTCTCCTCTGATTCATTGCTCCCCTACAGATCTTGCTCTGCCCCAAAAATCTTTAGGAAGAACGAAATGCATGACGGCTTTCCTTTCATCAGCAATAAGCAAGCCTTCCTGTGTTCACGCTACGAAACGAGGTGGTTTCATGTTTGGTCCATTGGAGCTCCTGCATTGTTGGCTGTTCAGCTTTGGTTTTGTCCCAGTTTTAGGACAAAGAGAAGGTTACTTTGGTTCCTAAGCAGGTGGTCGGTTTAGAGCTGTTTTACATACCAAAGCAAACAGGAAATTGCCAGGGTCTTCCTTTGTCTTTACCCAAATGCAAAGCCTCCTTCTTTCACACCAGGGCTGTCCGGATTGAGTTGCAGTCTTAGGAGATGCTCAATGGAGAGCTCAGCCCCAGGGGCCCCGAGGGGGGGAGTGAGAAACGACGCCCCTCCCCAGCCCTGTGGCGGGTCCTTCTACACAGAGCTTCCAACATTACCAAGTCACTACCTGTCCCCAGGTGGGCGCAGCCATCTGGGTACAGAAGGACTCAGCACAGGACCCAGCCCTGGGTCATCTCAGTGGCCCCCCGGGCACAAGCAGAGCCACAAAACAGGAGCTAAGCTGTATAGAGAAAGTCAAAGGCAAATCTCTAAATCACCACCCCCAGCTGGACCTCCCAGACTTTCAACCTCAATAAAACCTACTTCCTAACAGATCACAAAGGAAATCTAGCTTTTAGGAGTGGAATGGGCTTTTCTTCAGTGTTTCTGGCTGAAGTCTTTGATTTGAGCTGAATAACCAATGCCAGCCTGGCTGGGGTTGGTATTTTCAAAGACTTTGGTGAGGTGCAAGATACCACACACACACAAGCCTGAGTCCACGAACGTAACCGGCAGCTACGTTTTCACCCCTTCCTCTGCAGTCCGGTTTCTTAGAACTATTCTGTGGGAGTGAAAACTAAAGAGGACTTCCATCTTCCCCCCGACCCGCTGGCCTTCGCAGCTGGAATGTGCGGGGAATCACTTCTGGCACTGAAAAGGTTAATTGTCTCCTGCTGCGAAGGAGAAGCCGAGAAAAGGGTCCCGAGCAGGGGAGGAATTATGGCAAATGAGGTTTTCTTTATAGTACTGCTCATTCTCAACACGCTGAAAGGGCATTAGTTCAGAGTGACTTTCTCTGGAATTACCAAATCTGCTCGGGAAGCCGTCATTAGGATATTAAACAAGACTTAATAAGTGAAAGTGATTTGCATCGCTGATAATCACGGGCATTAATCAAGACGGCTTCTGTCTCTCTCCCTGCAATATGTTTCATGTTCCACTGTAAAGCCCCTTTAATTCTGGAGGGCTTCTTAAAAGGGAAATATTACATTTAGAAGGCCATTTTTAAAATGATTTACTTAGCAAAGATCACTATAAATAATGTTCTACTCACTTCTCAGCTTTAACTATCAGAATAATTAATACTGTGAGGTTTGTGTCAGGGATAGAGCCAGATGTGTTCCCATTTATCAGACACGGGTTGCACTTATTCTAATAAATGCTCCAGCCTTTAAAAAGAACTCGAAGTCTGACCCAAAATCAAACGACCACATTTTGCGCTTCTCCTGGAAGTCACACGTTGCTCCTGGGGCCAACACCCTCAGCTTTAACTTCTGTGCCACCCAAAAGCCTTGGATGGTAAGCAGTAAAATAAGGCAACCTGCTCCTGGTGGTCAAAAATTAGAAACAAATAAAAATAAAGCTATTTAAGAGTGCTACTGCTGTCTTTATGAGGCAGCTGCCTCTTGTTAAAATCGGTAGCTTCGAGTAAAGGGACCTCCATCCAAGGGAAGCTTGTGTCAACGGAAAAAAAGACCAAACTCTGTAAAGTAATTTTAAAGAGATTTACTCTGAGCCAAATTTGAGGACCATGACCCAGAGCCACGCCCAAGAGGTCTTGAGCAGTGGACTCACAGAGGCTGAGTTAGAGTTTGGTTTTATACATTTTAGGGAGACAGGGGTTACAGGTGAAGTCATAAATCAACACGTGGGGGGCATACATTGGTTTGGCCCAAAAGGTGGGCCATCTCTAAGCGGGGGCTTACAGGTTATAGGTGGGTTAAAAGATTCTTTGGCCTGTAATTGTTTAAAGACATGAAGCTTTGTCTAAAGGCTTGGACTGTTTTAACATAAGGAGCTGTTTATCAGAGATGAGCCACTGGACATAGATTTGTTGTGTAAATTGAGGACCTGCAGGTTTGTCTTGCATACCCTTAGGCCTGTTAATGGGTTACAAAGGATGTCACCAAGAAGGGAGGGGGGCATGATAAGGCATGTCTGACCTCCTTCCTCCTGGCAGGCAATTTAGTTTTAGGGTATTCCTTTGGCCACCAGGGGGTCCATTTAGTCAGCCGGTGGGGGGGGGGGGTGAGCCTTAAAATTTTATTTTAGTTCACACTTGTTTTATGACATTTAGAAAGAAGAGAAACAAGAGTTAATACTTTGGTTTCGGCGAGTGAAACATCAAGGGTTTTCGCTGGGTTTTTTTTCCTTTTCCTTTTTTTTTTCTTTTTTTAATTCCTGGTTTTCAGCTTCACAAATGGATTATTTTTCAAGGCTTTCTGAACAAAAGATCAAGGCAATCTTGTTACTTTTCATGGTTTAAAACAGTGTGAGA
This sequence comes from Propithecus coquereli, assembly GCF_000956105.1. Taxonomy (NCBI): domain Eukaryota; kingdom Metazoa; phylum Chordata; class Mammalia; order Primates; family Indriidae; genus Propithecus; species Propithecus coquereli. The sequence continues at coordinate 1,591,993 of NW_012137080.1, read as the reverse complement.
AACATCAGTTTCCTCTATCTAAAGCAATCTAAGTCAAGGGCAGGGGGAAGAGAAAGAAGAGAAGGATGGAAGTCTCTATCCCAGACACCTGCCTACAATTCAGGTCTGCACGGTGTCACTCCACTCCCTTCCATTGTCCCTCCCTCCCCTGTCTGTCCCGTGACAGCCCTGCGGAAGCTGCCTATGCTGGAAAGATGTATGTGTCTGCATACGCTGCCTACACTACACACACACACACACACACACACACGCACACACACGCACACACAGAGCTTACATATAGATACGTGCACACACCCAAAGTTGCGCCATCGAGAGGTTTCAGATCTCTTGGCATAATTTGATTGCAGCCTCTGCCCTACTTGGGTGATAGCATCTACTCTCCTGCTCCCTTCAGTTCAGGCAGCCTCATTTGTTATGAGGCTCTGCTAAAATTAACTCCGCATTAATTTCTGGAGGCTTGGGGTTTATTGCTGGGGGGGAAAAAAAAGGTTATTTGCTAGCAGTGACTAGGGACATGATGGTTTGCATGCACTAGGGCTCAGCACACTATTTAAATGGCGCTCAGGAGATGAGCTTTCTGTGAAGCAGAGGAGACTGGATCCATCCTAATGGACTGCAGCAGGAATTGTCTGCCCTACTTCACCACCTCCCTGCTTCACTACCCTGGGACAGTTCACGTGGAGCCATTTATCCAGAAGGGAGAAGATATGATTCCCAATTGAGGGCTCACTCTCTTTCTTTTTCTTTTCTTGTTTACTGTCTTGTTTTCCTTCATTATTTCTTCCTAGATTCCCCCATCCCCAGGCTACTGTGTCTATTTCTCTAGCTCACCAGGCGGGAATCTACTCCTATTATTGTGAGCCATCTCCATGTTTTTGCCCACTGCCATAATAACATAACAGCCACCTCTCCCTGGGCACCTAATACGTGTCAGACAGTGCTAGGAGAGTGACACATATTGTCTCTAATCCTTCAAAGAATATGTTATCGTCCTTAATTTACAAACCACGAGTTGAATCAGGCTCAGAGACACTGCATGGCTGGTACCAATTCACCCAGCTATTGAATGATGAAGCTGGAAGTTGAATCACGGCCCTTTAGGTCTGTTTGATGCCAAATGTCACACACCTTTTCAGAACCACCCCGTCCCCCCACTGCTACTCTTGACTAGAAAGAATGATTAGGGACATGTTAAGGGACAAGTCATTTCTTTTCAGACACTTCAGCGAGACTGTGAAATTTGGATACTGGAAATTTGGGTGCTACTTAATCTAGCAGTTTCATTATTATTGTCACAGTCTGAAGTGTCCTATCTTTTCTTCTGATTGCAGAGAAAAGCCACACAGCCATGGGCATGTTTTCTGTCAGAGCCTGGGAGCTACACTGACACTTCTAGTCACTGATTTCCAGGGCCAATGACCAAGGTCAGACACCTTACAAAGCAGAGTTTTCAAGTTTTTTCCCTAAATATTTCATGATGCCAACAAAAAAACAAAACAAAACAAAAAACTGTGCAGCCTATATACATTTCAATGTTCAGATCTACTTTTCACTTGCAGTTCTACTTGTTAATCCTCTAAAATGTTAGACACAATCACCTCTCGATACTTCAAGAGATAGTTGAATTTGGAGACTAACTAGTTTCCAGTCCTTTCTTCCTCTTCCTCTCAACTATCCACACGTTTGGCTTAAAGTTCAAAAGCATTTCTACTAGATGGAAAAAAGATAACGTGACAGAAATGACTTGCAAATCAAACAACTGTACTACTCGCTAATTTTAGAAGAATTGTGGGAAGGAAAAATAAAGAAAAGATTAAAACTATTTATTTAAAAAAATTTAAGAGGTCTTAAATTATCCATCAAAGTTTGAATTATCCATCAAAGATTGAATACATCATGCATGGAACCTCTGCTTCCTTCAGACTCCCCACTAATATAACAGAAATGAAGTTTTGTTGTTTTTTTTTAAACCCACAGGGACAAATAAAATGCAGGGGGTGAGGGGGACAAAAAATCATATTTTGGAATCTGGAAAGCAGATGTCCAAGTGGGAACTGACAGCAGATTTAAGAAAACTGCATCCTTGCCCCACGGTAAGGAAATCCACAGAAGTAATTTGTTAAAGCTCAGAATCCATAAAGACTCACAACTTGGTGGGACCAGGCACCCCTAGAAGAGGGACATCAGTTGAAAGTCTTTGAAAGAAGCACAAATTCCCTCCTTACTCTGCTAAGCTGGACAATTGCCCTTCCCCTGCCTCCACTAGCAGAAGACTGAAGACTTAGGCCCTGAAGTCCCTCGGGTTGGAGGGACTGTAGTGAAAACAGAGAACAGGAGAAAGTTCATATGATGAGTGTGGAGATCCCCCTGCCCTGCCTCCTCCCCCTGCCCTGCCTCCTCCCCCTGTCCTTCTTCCCCACTCAGAACACTGGCATAAGGAAATGTGAAGACTCTTCTCCAAGGCATCTGATTAGCCTAAGGGAAAGGACCTAATGATACTGACGTCTGACTTTTCCCAAAGAAAATTCCCAACCATACCACTCTACAGGGAAGCCTCCTTAGGTACACAGTTTCCAAGTGGAGTTTGACAGCCCCATTCTGCAATGTGAACAAAAGCAACTTGAGTACCAGAAGAAACAACAAACAGCAAGCCCCCCC
>NW_012137080.1:1577260-1578857 GCF_000956105.1 Propithecus coquereli | reverse complement strand
GGGAGGAGAAAGAGCCAGAGAAAGCCAAATGGGCATGGCTTGTTTGTATTTGGCTACTATTTGAATAAAGAACCCCCTATTCATATTTGGAAGATGCAGCAAAATGAAAGGCTACTGCAGGAGTATGTGAAAACCTATGCTGCTGTGACCAGACAAGAAAACCGTGACAACAGTGTCCTAGTTCTCAAAATCTGGGGAGGTAGGAAGAAATAAGAAAGGAGCCATGTACATATAATAAGAAGTAAGGAAAGGTTGCAAAAATATAACCAACAAAAAGCTGTAAAGCAGTGGTCCCTAACCACCCCTAACCTTTTTGGCACCAGGGACTGGTTTCATGGAAGACAATTTTTCCACAGACAATTTTTCCACAGGGGTGAGGGAGATGGTTTCAGGATGATTTCAAGTGCATGACATTTATTGTACAGTCAAACCTCTCTGCTAATGATAACCTGTATTTGCAGCCGCTCCCCAGCGCTAGTATCACCGCCTCAGCTCCACCTCAGATCATCAGGCATTAGAGTCTCATAAGGAGCAGGCAACCTAGAACCCTCCCATGCGCAGTTTACAGCAGGGTTCGGGCTCCTGTGAGAATCTAACGCCACTGCTGATCCGACAGGAGGCGGAGCTCAGGTGGTGGTGCCAGCAATGGGGAGCTGCTGTAAATACAGACGAAGCTTTGCTCACTTGCCCACCATTCACCTCCTGTTGTGCAGCCCAGTTCCTAATAAGCCACGGGAATGGTACCAGTCCCAGACCCAGGGGTTGGGGACTGCAGCATTAAAGGAAGTAAGAATGTTTAGCCTTGAAGAAGGCTGGAGGCCACTGAACGATTTTTTCTTAGGGAGAACAGTGCCATTCTAAATTGAAAGCTGATCAACATATTCTTGATATAGACCAGTAATTTCTAAACTTTTTTATTCAGAAGCAGAATTGTTTTTCCAAATGAAATCTTATGCAATATCCCCAACATATGAAACAACATAAAGGAGTTTTTTAATGGTCGAACTAGTGGTGGGGGCCCCTACCTTCCAAACATCTCAAGCGCCTTTTCCAAAACCCTAGAATTTGAGGAACACAGTTTGAAAACAAGTAATTCAAATTGCTTTTTTCCAAATATTTCTCACCACAATCCACAGGACCTTATCTCCTCCCAGGATACACACACACACACACACACACACACACACACACACTTGAAAAAAGTTCCACAAGGTAATTTTACATTTTGTAGTCTATTTCCTTTTATCGTGTATCTTTCTTTAGTGGGAACTTTGATCCACTTAATTGATTTCAACACCCAAAATGAATATGTTGCAATTCACAGTTGAAAAACATTGATGTAGATTGAGAAAAAATGGATACAAATTGTCCCCCCGAAATTGTTAAATTTCTTCATTGCTAACATGATTAACCGGAAGGGGTAGATGGATGGCGGAAATGTGTGTGTACCATGATTCCTACTTCTTATCAGTGTTGAGGAAAGAAATGACATAGAAGAAGACGCATTAGATTTGCTGTGTAATTATACAACGAGAGAAAACAAAACCAAGAAGAACACAGAGACTGTAACTAAATCAGCTTAACCCCATGAAAGAAT
>NW_012137080.1:1576136-1577210 GCF_000956105.1 Propithecus coquereli | reverse complement strand
AGAACAGAGAAAAAGGAGGGGAGAAAACAATAAAATAATTGAAGAAAATCTCTCAGGAGCAAAAGGATGTGATTTTCCAGGTTGATAGGATCCACTTAGTGCTCCCAGCAATGAATAAAAATAGACGCATCCCAAAGTACGTCTTTATAGGTTTCAGCACACTGAAGACAAAGAGAATGCCTTCCAACTTCCAGAGAGAAAAACCAGGATTCCTACAAAGGATTAAGCATCATAGTGGTATCAGATTTTTGATAATCTAGCAATTCTAGAAGACAATGGAGAAATGCCTTAAAATTTTGAAAGGAAATTATTCCTAACCTAAAATGTTATGTCCAACCAAACTGTAAATTAAATGTCAAGGTACATTTAATTGTCAATCGTACATTTCCAAACATGTATGATCTCAATGCATTCATTTCACCTACACCATTTCTCAGGTAGTTACTAGAGGATGTGCTCCCCTAGAATGAAGGAATCAAAAGAAAAAGGAAGGGATCCCACAAACAAGCATCCAGCACTTGAGGGGATAAAGGGAATTCCTAAGATAATGGTGAAGGGAGTACCCAGAATAATAGCTAGGCAGCTGTTCTAGAGAAATAGTACAGATTGGGGTAGATCAGAAGACTCTGGGAAAACTTCCTTTAAAAAAAAATGGAATTAATAGAATACCTATTATGTTTGAAAGTATTCAATGGAGATTTACCTAACTGGGAGGACAAACTGGGAGGATGAATCAGTGATAAGCATAAGAAACACTAAATACATTTTTAGAAAAGACACAAAGAAGAATATAAAAAATATTGTGCAAAAAGAAAATTAACCTTAGGAAACTATATGAAGCATCTGTGAATAGCATTTGCATAACCATGATAATGTAAACCTGAATACTGCCCTAACCAAAATGGTGATATAACTACCCTGCAAGTTTGAAAGAAGTAGGTATAGGGTGAGAGAGTGAGAAGTGGGGTAAACCTTCATGTCTAGAGTGAGAAATCAATAGATAATGCCTAAAACTAAAAAATTGAAAAGTAGAAATATAAATATGCTCTATGAATATACACCATTAAATATCAA
>NW_012137080.1:1571133-1572052 GCF_000956105.1 Propithecus coquereli | reverse complement strand
TTGCAATACTTTTTAAAGCTAATGTTTAAAATTGCACCTCATTCCCATATTTAAGGAAGAAACAGTAAGTATGCAAATAATTTCTAATAATAACAATGGCTCATTTTTGTGCTTGTGATCCCATATTTATGAAATGCCTCAAGGAAACCAGTGCACTGGAGTAGTGAGAAGAGCCCTGGTTGCTTGCTGACTGTTTAACCCCCAAACAGCCCTTCGCCCCACGTGAGCGGGAGTAGGAGGCGCTGGCTGGCTCGTAGTGCATAGACATGGAAACTACGAGAGAATCTGAAATTCAATGATGAGCACCCTAAACTTCAATAGTAGTTACAATGAACTGGTAAATAGAAGATCTGTACACCCTTTTATAATTAACTTACCAGCTACATTTTAGAAAGTTGTGTGACTCAGCCACACAAAAAACCAAAATACTGTAACGGACAGGTCTGAGACAGAGGCCTGTGACAGGCAGACGAGGGGTTTCATCGGCTTGAGAGACAAGCGGGACCACAGATTAGCAAGGCCACACTCTGCCGAGTCCTGAGAGTTACCTATAATTTTATGTATTCAGAGGGTTTTGTTGACTTAGGTGGTTTAAGTTGCGTTTTCTAATTATAACTTGGTCCATGCCTTTGCATTAGCTCTTCTCGAATAGCTCTTTCATTTCCTTACAAGATTTCAAACGAAAATAATCCCCAGAATACCTGGTGCTCAATAAACGGTGAATCCTTTTCTTCTTCCCTTCAACAGTGATATTTCAGGAAAGGAAGGTGGATGGGATTCTGGGATAATGGCTTTACCTGGCAACCTGTTCTGCTGCTGAGGAGAGAAAAGGCGAACATTTGGTGGCCTCTGTGGCACCTGTAAAAATGGAGCAGTCATACAGGATGGGAAATTGACTCGGTAATGAGCTCATTTGTAT
>NW_012137080.1:1570506-1571083 GCF_000956105.1 Propithecus coquereli | reverse complement strand
AAAAGTCTATATACTTTTTGTTTGCGAATTAAGAATTAATTAATTAATTAAAATTAAGGACAAAAATGGTTCCTCTAACCGAGAGCACCTTTATTTTAAAAATTCCTATCACAAAAAATGGTAAGTATGTGAAGGGATGGATATGTTAACATAATCAGCATATATACCGAGTATCGATATAATGATATAATCATTTCACAATGTATACATATATCAAAACATCACATTGTACATCAAAAGTCTATATACTTTTTGTTTGCTAGTTAAAAATTAATTAATTAATTAAAATTAAGGACAAAAATGGTTCCTCTAACCGAGAGCACCTTTATTATCCTGGCAGAGTCAGGATAAGAGGCCAAGTGGAGGCCTAAATACCATAAGCCTGAATATTTAAAAGTTATAAATTAAGCTAACAAACATTTACATGCACTGTGTTCTAGCCTCCTATCTTGACAAATACTTCTTCATAGCGACAAAATGCAAAAATAAGTGGAAAGTTAAAATCTGTACACATACCCACACACAACGAGGTAAAATAGCAAATAGCAAATTACTATTGAGTATGTCTGAACACTAT
>NW_012137080.1:1566822-1570456 GCF_000956105.1 Propithecus coquereli | reverse complement strand
AGGTCTCAGTTCAGGTTTTTTCCGTCTTCCCTCAGTACAAGGGAGAGGAACGGCTTAGTGTGTGTTATCAAGTTAGTGGTTATCCATTCTATGCACTCGCATCCTAATGGCCACAGATACCTGGAGATTGAGGCTCTGTCACCTTCCAGAACTTCCTGAGAGAGCATTGCCTGACAATTAACCTAACCCTAACCCCCTCCCAACACTCAGGTTCAAGGCCCTTCTTATCTGCTTTTCTTCCGAAAGGAAAAGCATAGACAGTCGCTAGGCACTGTGAAGGAGACCTTCCTGGAACTGAAGTCACCCCGCGTGCCTATAGTCACATCACCTCCCGTTGTGCAGGAGGCGTGGTGGAGAGCCGCAGGGCAGGGCGGCATTTTGAAACCTTCAAACAAGACAGGAGGCACGGCAAAGAGAGAAACCACTGATCTGGAATCGGGACCCCTGACACCCACCCAATTCTGCCACTCGCTGGACCTTCCTCACACGGGTCATTTTCTTCTCCTGTTCCTCAGCTGTGGCTTCTACAATGTGAGGGGTCAATCTCTAGAGATTGAGTGAGTCTCTCAGGTCCCTTCGAAACAGAAGATTCCGTGACCTAGATAAGCACATTAGCAACACAGTAACTGCATTGTTGCGTACCGTCATCATGAAATTGCTCGTATCTGTGATACCTGTTTTATGTACATGGCATGTCTTTTTGGTAACAGAAATAACCACAGTTCTTCAAACAGTAGAAGGAAGCCCAGGGAATAGATCTACACGAGAATCCTTCTTGTAGAGTGACTGAATCCAAGTTCTTATTCTGAATAACTGGCTTGGCCTCAGAGCGTCATCCTTTCTTCACACATACACAAAAACACAGCATCCCCCCGCCTCCTCTCCTCCCCTCTCTTTCTCTGCCAGAGTCCAGGAAATAAATCTCAGCGGTTTTGCTATTTGAGAGCTTGCAGAATCCTCACATATAATCCTTTCACATAACCACCAATAAATAGAGCAATATTGAGCCTAGACCTAATTTTTATTTTTTAAAAAGAGAATGTTCTATGTTCTTCAAAGCAATTTTTCTTTCAAAAATGTATTTTCAACTGGTTATTCTCACCACCTTCTCATGCACCTCTTAATTTTTGCGGGACAGATTTATACGCTCCAGATGCTGAGCTGGAGCCGATATAATTCCACCTGCCACATCTGGCTCTTTGGCACGCCGGGCCGGAAGCTTCAAAGTTGCATCTCTGCGCCATACGTGGTTGGACTGCTGGCTGCTGCTTTATCTCCTTGGATGTAATTTTCCTTTGATTCACCTATAATTCTGAAGAATTGATGCATTTGTATCCATTTTGAATAAGGTTCTATACAAATGCTTCATTTGATCTCTGAGCAGACCCTTTTATTTCCTCTTATGTGGCCTCGCCTTTAATTCAGGCATAAGCCTTGCAGCAACTCAGAACCACTGTGCCTGATTCTTTGCACAAGCAGTTTTGTTTGTTCCAAGTGCCCTGCTTCTTGTTCTTGGGGGAAGGAAAAAAAAAGCGGTGGGGGAGGGGGGTCGTTCATGTGCCTGCATTTGAGAAGGGGAAGGCTTGGACAGACAGGTGCAGCTCGGTGATTTCTTCTCCATCCCTTTGGCATTCAGACCCAGCCTTAATATTATACCCCCTATTTTTTCAAACAACCCAGATCCTTTGGGAGGTACCGACTAGGACAGATGAAGTGTTACTACAAAGCATCATTCCTTAAAGTGTGTTTTACAGAACATCCATCAGTTAGATGTTTCGAATAGCCCCCTGCAGAGATCACAGTACACATTAACATTCTAAATGTTCTGAGAAGTCCTGCGGCATAGAAACATAGACACATTTGATTTTCTTAAGCAGTTTCCCAAATTTGTTTGAATATAAACGTTTTTTTCGCATAACACCCGGTGGCCTCCCATCGGAGCCCCGTCTGTGGGTGCTGTTGTGAAGGAACATTCTTGATTGCCCTTAATGAGTACACGGCACTGACATGGCCCGGTGGCTCTGGCAGTCATGTTGGAAAGCTGGACATTTACTGCCACAACAGTGTCGTGGCTCAAAACACTTACAGCCAAAAAAAGGAATGTGGCTAAAACAGGGACCAATTTTCCTGAGTGTCTCAAACACCAAAAACAAACAAACAACCCTGGCTCCAAAATATCGGAGGAATTCCAGAATAATTTTTTCCAAAAGAAACAATATTTAAACAAAGGTAACTAAGGAATAAAGGTATGGTGTCCTAAGATAATTACTTGGGGGAAATTTTTATTTGACTGCCTAAATTCTGGTTTATTTACCTAAAAGCCTGTACCAATCTTTTTACTTCGACATCCTATGATCCATATATAGACATGGTTATGATAGGGCCCAAATGTTCCTGGATTTAACATTACAAATTTAATTATCACAAGGGGCCTCAAAAGCCCATGACATGTCATTTTCCAATTTGCAAAAACCCACTGATAGCTGAGTTGGACATCTCATATCCACAGAGTGAGTTAAAATGATACCCAGCAATCACATGTCTATGAAGTGTGGTTCTCTTTCTTCCATGGGCAGAAATTTTATGGAAATTACAGAAGTTTGCAGATTAAGATGAATTTATATTTAGACTCACTATTGTAATGATATAATGTGATGTACAGTTGTCAGAATAGACTTTTAAAAATAACTTCATAAATTGTCTATTTCTAAAATCACGTGAGGGTCTGATGAGGAATTAAATGTTTTAGTTATCCATTACTTCCTTATATTAGTATTAGAAAAATTCTATACCATATTTGCTTTTGTGAATTTGGTGATTTTTAAAGGACTACTACAAATGTCTATCCCTCCAAATTTTTAGCTGTTTATCTGATTTGTATTAGTATTTATCTAATTCGTAATTGGTTCACCTATCATTTTTCTATTTCTTCCACAGACCAAATCAAATTAGCAGACCTGAGATAACTGAAGGACCAGGAATATATTAAAAGGGGGTTTCATATTGAACTACATGATCCATGATGTTTGCTCTAATGCATGGCTATCAGTCTCCAGTCAAATCTTTTAGTAGTTTTTACAAAGTGGTAATGATAATTAAAGTTTTCAAGATCAATTTTCTATTTACACCGTTTACAATTTGAGCACTATAAATTCACAAACCTCTAACTCTTATATAAAAAGTTGGAAGGCAAAAATTCTACCGTTAAACTAACACTGTGGCTCCTCCATAGGCTACTACAGTTATGCAAGTTTAATATATTCACAAACAAGAAATAATAACGACAACGCCTTATATGTACTTTATGGTTTATGAAATACAAGCCAGACTGCCTCAGTTCAAATCACATCTCTACCCCTTACTAGCTGTGTGGCCTTAGGCCAGTCACTTAACCTTTCTGTGCTTCAGTTTCTCTTCTATAAAATGGGGACAATAATAGTACTACTTCATAGGTTGTTGTGATGATTAAAGAATTCATAAATACCTACACACTAAGTATTTTTTGTTGCTGCTGCTTCTGCTGCTATTTCAACATTATTATCATCGTCATCATCATCTCAGCTGATTCTCGAAACAACACTAGGATAGGACCCAGGGGCTCACACCTGTAATCCCTGCACTTTGGGAGGCCGAG
>NW_012137080.1:1564602-1566772 GCF_000956105.1 Propithecus coquereli | reverse complement strand
GGATGGCTAAGGCTATGTTGTAACATAGAGCGAGTATCTGTAGGCAGACAATTAAAGTATTGAGTCCTTAGGCTCAGTTTTTCGTAAACTCTATAAAGCAACAGCAAGGATATTTTTGCAGTGGTTCGTAGCCAGAGCTGTTCATCAAAATTACCTGGGGTATTTTCAGAACACAAATGCCCAAACATAGTCCATCAGGGCACTTGTGGAAGGACAGGAATGAGCTTTGTACCCTTTGAAAAAAAATTCCAAAGTCAATTCTTATGCACAACCTTAGCCATAAAAAAAAAAAAAAGAATTCATTGAACGTCCACTATCTTACAAACATTTTGCTTGGATGATTTTACAGATGGGGAATCCTAAGAGGTTACACAGAATATCTGGTTCCAAATTCAGTGTTTTGTCCTTAGTATCGCATGCCCCATAACAAACATCAAGAAAGCCCAAATGCATCTTCCAGTTAATAAGATTTAACTAGGAGTTAAGAAGTGGATGCTGATCCCAAATAAAAATGTGCTAATCCCTGGCTGCTTAGAGAACTGAGCACACTCCAGGCTTCCCGGGATGTGCAGAGCAGCTCGGGCATATTGTTCCCATAGGAAGAAATGGCAGCAGCAACACTGACCAGCTTGCAACTCTCTCTTCCTACACATGTGGTAGGAATTGTCACCCACCCCCCAGCTATATTTTATACCTGAACGAGCCTTTGTCCAAACATGTAGTGTTTCCTTCCTAGGACACATCTGGCCTGCTCCTTGAACTGGAGCTCTGAGATTAGCTGGCCGGATTCCAACTGAGAAGGCTTTTTATCTTCCTCACGGTGACAGGCAGCATTTGGAAGCCCCAGAGATCAGGCACAGGAAGGATGTTGATGATATCGTAGATGATGTTGCTGCTGTTATCTGAGCGAATCATCTTCCTCGAGTGCCACCACGTCCGTGACATTGTCACCAGACAAGACTCTCCAGCAGTCTCTATTGTCTGACACATCTAGTCAAAATCTCTCAGCCTGTCCATAAAAGCCCTCCACCGATTCGCCATCTCATCTGTCCACTCTTTAAGCTGATCCGTGATGTCCTCCCCAGAAGCAGGGGCCAGGTTCCTAACGCAGCCCTGTGTTCACAGTAGACCTCACTTGGGAAAAGCGCCATCCTAGGGCACTTTAGTCACCCTTCATCATCACACAGTGACAGCAGTTTGCGGGAACAGGCAATGCACAAATTTGGGAGGCAGATTACCTGGATTTGCAGCCTGGCCAACTCATTGACCATCTCAGAATCTCCATTTTCTCATCTGTAAATGGGCACAATAACACCTGTCCTTTGAGATCACGGCTGTCAGTGGCTTGAGTGCAAGGAGAACAGAATCACATGCGATTAGGGTCTGGGATTGCAATTCGTACGCTGGAGGTCTCAGTTCAGGTTTTTTCCGTCTTCCCTCAGTACAAGGGAGAGGAACGGCTTAGTGTGTGTTATCAAGTTAGTGGTTATCCATTCTATGCACTCGCATCCTAATGGCCACAGATACCTGGAGATTGAGGCTCTGTCACCTTCCAGAACTTCCTGAGAGAGCATTGCCTGACAATTAACCTAACCCTAACCCCCTCCCAACACTCAGGTTCAAGGCCCTTCTTATCTGCTTTTCTTCCGAAAGGAAAAGCATAGACAGTCGCTAGGCACTGTGAAGGAGACCTTCCTGGAACTGAAGTCACCCCGCGTGCCTATAGTCACATCACCTCCCGTTGTGCAGGAGGCGTGGTGGAGAGCCGCAGGGCAGGGCGGCATTTTGAAACCTTCAAACAAGACAGGAGGCACGGCAAAGAGAGAAACCACTGATCTGGAATCGGGACCCCTGACACCCACCCAATTCTGCCACTCGCTGGACCTTCCTCACACGGGTCATTTTCTTCTCCTGTTCCTCAGCTGTGGCTTCTACAATGTGAGGGGTCAATCTCTAGAGATTGAGTGAGTCTCTCAGGTCCCTTCGAAACAGAAGATTCCGTGACCTAGATAAGCACATTAGCAACACAGTAACTGCATTGTTGCGTACTGTCATCATGAAATTGCTCGTATCTGTGATACCTGTTTTATGTACATGGCATGTCTTTTTGGTAACAGAAATAACCACAGTTCTTCAAACAGTAGAAGGAAGCCCAGGGAATAGATCTACA
>NW_012137080.1:1551646-1560376 GCF_000956105.1 Propithecus coquereli | reverse complement strand
TGAGCCATTGTGACTTTTAAATAAATTTTTTTATTAATTTCAGTTTAGAGAAACTATGCAATAGCAAGTAGATTGTCAGTAAAAGATGCTTAAAGCAATGCTTAGATTCAGAAATGCATTATGAATTTTACATACTATGTATATATAAACATAATGGAATCATATGAAAATTATATTCATTACAGAAAATATTATGGAAAGCTTGAAGCTCATCATGAAAATTATTATCACTCATATTGCAATTTTCATCATCTCTTAGAGCAGTATCTAGAGTGATACAGGATTTATTAAATTCTTTCAAATTTTTCAGTGTTTGGAGATTTAAAGAAAAAACAAAAATATTGCAATATGTTGCTCAATTTATTGAAATCTCCTTTAAATTGAGACTACATCTTGTTACTACTTTTCTATAATCATTCTAATGTTTTTCTTTCATTGATTAATTTTCTTATTTTTTATTAGAATATCATTACTACTGCATAAATCACATGCACTTCCTTTCAATACAGAAAAATTATTTTCTCTATAATTTAAAAAACTTTTAGCTATTAAAAAAAATAAAGCAGGCAAACTTCTATCTACCTGAGTGTTTTGTAATGTTTTCTGACATTTAGCACAAATTCAAAATTAATTTTGTTTTCTACCAAAGTCTACAATCTGCTTTTTGAGGATTTTCTATTATTTTGCTTAACTCATCTAGTGAATTCCATATCTTATCTAAATTAAATCAACTTTTAATAGCATTTTGTTAGCATTTCCTTTATAAGTCTAAGAGTAAATCTAAGGTCACATTTTATATTTTTCATGAAGATGTTTCATCTTTAGACAGATCTAGAAAATATAGTACATAATCTTTGAAGTGTTCCAAAGAATGTCATTATTATCAGTTGATGTCACGTCTCCTAGTAACAAATGCAATCTATGCATGCAACATGCATAAAGAATGTACCTGATTTTCAGAAATTCTGGCGTGTACACCTTTTTCTAACGAACTGTGTTAGTTCCATTATCATAGGTTTGCTCTTGACAATCTTTTAAACCAATGCCTAACATTGAAAAATGTTTTCTTCAATTCTTCAGTTAAACCTGTATCTCAGGTATAAAATCATTGAAATTCTCATTTATTTTGATTTCCTTATTTTCCTCTTTTGGTAGTTTAAGAATTACATATAATAAATGTCAGATTCCAACATAATTTTGGTCTCTTGCATAATCTAGTTGGCCTGAATAATTTTTTCCCCTTTTCTGTTTCACACACAATTTCTTCTCTCATTTTTCAATCCTTTGTAGCAGTCAGCTTTTGCTGCAACAACAAACAACCCCCAAAATCTCAATGCCTTGCGAGAATAAACACTTATTTTTTGCTCACAGAGGTCTGAGGTAGAGATGTGGTCATATTAGGCCTCTATTAGCTGTTCTGGACTCCCCTGAACTGTTTGGTTTCACATGTCTTTCTATTCCAGCACCCATCCAGGGCATGAGGTTCTCATAGGGGAGGGTAGAAGATCAAGGGTTGGTAGAGATAGCGTCAATCCACTCAAACACACTTAAAGCTTCTGCTTGGATGAGGCATAGTTCATGTTCACTTACATTCCCCACCAAGGCAAATCACATGGCCAAGCCAAAAGTTAATTGGGGTGGAAACACATATTCCAACTAAAGGAAAGCATGGCAAGGTTAGGGAGAGAAGGGATGATTGTAAATGGTACTATCTACCAAGATCACCCTCTTGATCGCAAATATTGCTTCCTTCCTGAGACCCAAAGTATCATCCAATCCAGTCTTCAGACTTCATGCCTAGGATCTCATGATTTCCATCAACTCCAGTTGTAGGTCCTCTTGATTAAGAGCCCTGTGGGCCGGGCGTGGTGGCTCACGCCTGTAATCCTAGCACTCTGGGAGGCCGAGGCGGGCGGATCGTTTGAGCTCAGGAGTTCGAAACCAGCCTGAGCAAGAGCGAGACCCCGTCTCTACTAAAAATAGAAAGAAATTTAATTGGACAACTAAAAATATATAGAAAAAATTAGCCAGGCATGGTGGCTCATGCCTGTAGTCCCAGCTACTCAGGAGGCTGAGGCAGTAGGATCACTTGAGCCCAGGAGTTTGAGGTTGCTGTGAGCTAGGCTGATGCCACGGCACTCACTCTAGCCAGGGAAACAGAGTGAGACTCTGTCTCAAAAAAAAAAAAAAAAAAGAACCCTGTGAAGTTGAAAGACAAATTATCTTCCCTTCACACATTCAGCACACAGCGGTAAATGAGGAACAGGAGAATCACAATAAATATTTCTGTTGAGAAAGGAGAGGAGTGGGAGACACCGTCCACAGCCATTCTGAAACTCTGCTAGGCAAATATTGCCGGTAGAAAATGTTTCTCTATCAGGTCCCACCTCCACTCCCTGGGAGGACTACCCAAGTTGATTAGTCTTCGCATCTCCTGCCTCCACTCTTTGGAAGTTCCTTCCTCTTTTATTATCATCCTCTGCTACATTGGAAAAGGGCATCAGAAAATCTGTTCACCTAGTAGTCAAGCAGCTTCCTAAGCCAACTTCCTGTCCCTATAAAGTTAGGTTATTTTACATCTTGGTCACAGTGTTTGTGAATCCACGTTAAAGCATTTTTTTGTAACGCAGGGCTATTTTAAATGTTGTAGGTTTTTGTTTGTTTGGTTTTGGCCCATTTTATTCCAGTCGACTTCATATGTTAATAGCTATATACACAATAATTTTCGACTCATGTATCTCACTCTCTCTATATTTTTCTCCTGTAATTACTTGTAAATATGTACTTTAAGCATATCAGACTTGAGTGGGACCATGCCCTTCTTTTTGCTCTTAGCTATTTTGTCCAACTGAAATAATTTACTGGAAGCTACATTATTAATTCTGTCAGACATCTGAACAAAAGGTGTGTAAGCCACGTTCTTGATTTGGTCTTGTTCCCTGGCTGTGTCTTAGTGGCAATACACCTCATTTAGCCTTTGCCCTCAGGTTATATGTTAAAATGAGAATGTTTTTAGTGGAAGGAAATAAGAAACAGTAGCAATATATCAAATGAGCAAATCCCAGAATTTATGAATTCTCATTCTCCCCTTTCATTCCCCATTGTAAACAGGCCAGTTCCTTTCTCAGCTCATCTCTTTCTTCTAGATTCTTATCAAACACACCTAATAACAAGTAACCAACACTGCCTACATTCTGTCTCAAAGCTATTTCACACAAAGCCACAAATTCACTAGGTACGTTTTCCACCTACGATAGTTTTACCAAGTGTTTCCCCAATGCGTAACATGGGCTGTCATTTTTCCAGATTCCTAGTATAGTTTCCTCAATGCCTGAAGCCATGCCACAAATACTCGAAAGTTCTGTTATGGTAGAACCCACTGCTGGTACCAATTCCTGTATTTATCAGCTTTTGTTGTTGCATCAACCACAACAATATCAGTGGCTTATAACAACTAGCATTGAGTTCTTCCTCATACTACTTGAGAATTATGGGTTAGATCAGTTTTGCTGCACTCTACTGGGCTCTGTTAGGTTCTTTGGAGCTCCATTGGGATCTGATCTGCTCTAAAAGTCTTCCCTGTCTGGGACCCAGGATGAAGGACCACCCACTGCAGGGGTCTGCTTAAGATCAAAGGGACATAGAGCCAAACCACACAAGCACATCCGAAGCTTCAGCTTGGGTTCTGTGTAGGCCATATCCACAGGACAAACTGAGTCAGATGGCCAAACCCAAAGTCAGTAAAGTAGGGAATATATCCTGCCTATGCGAAAGCCTGACAAGGACAGGGAGGATACAAATAATATAATCTATCATGCCCATTAAATTAATCATCTCATTTTGATTCTTCAGCCTAGATAATGATCATTTGTTTCATTTTTTTTTTATATGTGTATACATAGTTGCATTAAGTTCTTCAATGTTAAGAGCAGCAAGGAGAGACTTAGTCCTGATCGTGATAGACTTCAGCCTAAATAAATGCCGGTCACAAGCATACCAACTTTCACTTTTGATACTTCTCTCCTCATGGACCAGCTACACACATTTTGCAGAGTGGTACCAGACCACAAACTGCACAGATTGCACGTCTCCACAATATAAACCTGAGAGGGCGCATATTAAATATATGGGTCAACAGCAGCTATCTGCATTATGGCAACAAGGTTAATCCCAGTCCCTTTATGCAGGTGGGGAAATGGCCTCCCACGAAAGGTGTTCAGGCAGAACTGGAGTGTGTAGGGATGTCTAACGTGAAGGAGAAGAAATGAGAGACTGAGACAGGGAAACAGAGACACAGGGAGCAGGTGGGTGATTGTGGCAGAGAGAAACACAGGGAGGCACAGAGAAGACTCGTTGGCAAGAAGAGGACCTGAGTATCTCAGAATCCTCGAGAGGAGAGAGTTTGAAGAAGGTATTGATCAACACTGAGAAATTGTGTTCTGTAATAAAGGATAATAAGGAATATTAGGCCTAATCAGTAGGAGTCTATTGTCAAGATGTGAATAATTTGCCTGGGAGACGGAACACATTCATGGTCATTTCCATCTTAGCATGGAGGTGCTCATCAATTCCCAGCTAAGGATGCTGGACATGATGAGCAAATGTTGCCATTTACTGGAAGAGGGTGAAGCAAGATGAAAGGCCTGGGAAGAGGGCCCTGCCCAGTGCTCTCTGTAGTAAAGGTCATGGCAGTTGAGGGATGGCAAGAGAGCACTATGAACATGGATATAGCCAATGACCTGGAAGACACCAAAAAAGGAGAGATGGGGACGTTAACACCTGCTTGGCCTACCTCACAGCTTTGCATATGCCCAGCCCAGGGACCATCCTAAAAGCTTTTACACTTTAGTTTTGTTGCAGGTGATATGAGCAGAAGTATAGCTAAAACATAGACAATCACAAAGTATGCTCACCAGAGTTCTCCTGTTTTCATTCTCCTTTGCTAGGAAATTTTTGATAAAAATAACCTAAAGAGAGATACAAAAGAGATGATCATTATATTCTCTGTCTGGCCTTCATACAAAGTCCAGTGCACAAATGCCATATCCTAAGCAGTTGACCCAGAAATAGGAAGACTGTCTTGCTAAAGCATCATTGCCCTTATTTGAGGAAAAACCTTGCTAAGTATTAAACCAAGTGTGAACCTGGGTCCCACAATTCACTCCATGGTGGAACAGTCCTACTAATTAGAATTTTAATCATAGCATTTTAGCTGTAAAAGGTATCTTATGGATAGTGTGACCATATAATTTATTATCTAAACCAAGACAATTTTGAGCGTAAAGGAGGGTGCACTATTAATTACT
The DNA here is from genome assembly GCF_000956105.1 of Propithecus coquereli. NCBI lineage: Eukaryota > Metazoa > Chordata > Mammalia > Primates > Indriidae > Propithecus > Propithecus coquereli. Next base: position 1,555,070 of record NW_012137080.1, on the reverse strand, counting down.
GCAGGACAGTGAGCCCAAGCAAACCAGCGATGACTCCTAGGATGTTTGTTAAATAGTGTCCAAAGGTGGTCTCCTCTCTATAGTCTATCCATGTGCTGCTCTTCCTATCAAGAGATGGAGTCTATTTCCCCTCCCCTTGAATCCTGAACTAACCTTGTTCTTGCTCCAACCACTCGAATGCAGTGGAAGTAACGCTGTGTTATTGGCAGGCCCACCTTAAGCTTGGTAGATGCTGCTCTGCTCTCTGGGAACTCGTAGTCAATGCTGCAAACAAGTCCAGACCCTGAAGGATGCAAGCACATGACTGACCCCAAAAAAACCATGTGGAGCAGAAGAATCACCCAGCTACACTAGAGAATCATGAGAAATAATAAATTGCTGGCTTAAAACATTATCTTTTGGAGCGTTTTGCTATATAGCAATAGATAACTGATCATCCTCATTATAGGTAGTAGTTCACCATCTACCACATGCAATACTATTTAAACTAGTATTAGCACATAAAAGCTCCACATTCAATCTCCTCACAATTTGACAGGCCTTACAGAAGTAAAACTCAAGTGATCCAAAAACATAGGTACGGTTGCCAGATACGTAAGTCGTGGGACCTTGAACACGGGCAGTGTTCCCTCAATGACTTCTCTAGACTTTAAAAGGAGAGATCAACATGATAACATTTTCATTGATTTCTCATTCTACTCTTTTTTCCTTTTCCAACATCTTGACTAAATATTTCTGATAACTGGAACCTTTGGCTCTTAGGTGTCTGTTTGTAAATTTGGTATCATAGCTATTAAGTAGTTTGAAAAGTCAGATAAATCTCTCTCTCTAAGAGCTCTTTAAAATTCTTAACGCCAAAGTCCTGAAAAATTTGCCATTCATCAGTGACAGGTGAGTCCCACTGGATGGTCATGACATTTAATAAGATGATTGTGGCAGGGGAAAAGTGGGGAGCAGAGGATGACCTCTGCTGAGGTAGGAGACAGACTACCTGTGTGGTGCTTAAAGAAACAGGTAAAAGAAACCCAAAACTCTGAAAGTCCATGGTAACCTCTAGGAATCCAGTTTTCTCCCATAGAAAAATAAAGTTTTGTCTGAGAGGTGATAGTATTCAGAGACAAGCTATGTTACAATGCAAGGACAAATCACTTCCACAATTCCCTAAACACAGCAAAGCACCAGTACATGGTATAACAAGGGAGGAAGGCAAGTATGACCTAACAAAAAGTCGTCACGTATGAATTTTTTCAACAAATTATACACTGGTGGTCTGCTCTAAAGGAAATTCTCAAGTAGAAGTCATTTGAGTAATGGCATTAATGACTAGATAAAGATCATTTGAAATTAGCACATCTCGAGCTACTGAGAGAATGGCTACGTCTACCTGCTTGACAAATCCTTCATAAATAGAACAAAAGCAAATTTAAGCACACACGTTTTTGTTATCGTTAGAATTTTCCAACAAGGGGTACCTGACTTACCGCAGTTTTTATTATTTTGCTCAACCAATCTGAAAAGGAAAACAAAGGAACTATAAAGAAGTGACATTAATTCTTACTGGAATCCACATACTGTCAGTCACTATCAGAAAGGTATCAGTGTGTAAAATGCTTTGGGAAGAAGTAGTTCAGGATGCACACATTTTGATCTGCCAAGCAAATATCTACAGCGTTATTTTTGTCAATCTGCCATCTTAATGTACTATTGTTGCCTATCAGTTGAGGTAAAAAGCCAAAAACTTACAAAAGTCAAAGGCAATCTGGTAACTCCACCTATTATATATGTTCCCTTTCTTTCGTGCTCATCTACAAGCTCGATTCTTTCATCTTCTTTGGCCAGTGAGCCCTTGATAATTTGCACAGTCACTTTATTCAGACAGCAAAGCATTTCATTCATGTGGCCTCTGAGTCTCGCAGTCTGGAAAACCAACAAGAATTGCTCTGTGATGTAGTTATGAAAAAGAATATGGGCTCCAGAGACTCACAGCCTTGGGCTTGAATGTGGGCTCTGCCACATACCAAACATGTGATCTTGGGTGTTTTTTTTTTTTTATCCCAGATCACTGCCTAGGGGCATTTTCTGGACTGCAGTGCAAGGAGAGGGTACCAAAGCAGTGTATGATTATCACAATGAATGGAGGAGACAAAAGTAAGAGTTCAGGGAAGCACAGTCACCTAGAATTTATAGAGCAGAGTACAAGAGAGATATAACTTAGAAAAAAAAACTAAGAGAATCTGTATGGGAGACCCCTTAATTTGCTGCTAAAAGATATATTGTTGATACAAAGGGTGAAAATCCACAAGGCCAGACAAGGAACAACCAGGGAACTGTAAATTGAACAACTTTTCAGAGCTCACAGAGTGTGAGAAGAGGTTGAAGTTCTAACCAGCAAAAATGAAGAGACCTGGTTCATTCAGTAGAGATTCTGGAAGTATCTCACCTAAGTAGCAGAGCCAAATTAGCCTTAGAATAAAACTACTCTGGATCAGCCCTCTTAAAGCTAAAAAATAAAGTAATAAAAATCAAGCTGATCTTCAACTGATGTAACTAACTTCCAGACCAGAACTCTATTCCAATGAAAGGATGACAACAAAATCCAGACATTTAACAAGGTGGGATTTACCTCATCCAGCATCCAAGCAAATAATATAAAACATGATAAGAAGCAGGAAAATGTGAATGATAAGCAGAAGGAAAATAAGTCAATAGCAACACATGCAGAAATGACAGAGATGATGGAATTAGCAAGCAAGGACATCGAAAACGGCTATTACAAATATGCCAAAGAATTTAAAGGAAGATATAGACATAACGAAGAAATAAATGGAAGATAGTAAAAAAGAACTAAATGAAACATCTCTCATTGAAAAATACATCTCAAATGGAAAATTTACTAGATAGAGTTTAGATGCTACAGAAATATAGTCAGTGAATTTGAGGACAGACAAATATAAACTATTCAAAATGAAACACAAGGAAAAAAGCCAGAGCTTCAGTGACTGTAACATTATATCAAGTAGTGTAACATAAGTGTAACTGAAGTATCAGGGAAGGCAAAAACATTTGAAGAAACAGTGATCAGAAGTTTCTAAAACTTGATGAAAGCAATAAACCTAGAGACCAAGAAGCTCAACAAACCCTTAAGCAGGGTAAACAAAAAGAAAACCACAGCAAGGCACATCATAATCAAATTGCTACAAACAAATAAAAAAGAGGAAACCTTAAAAAGCAGCCAGTGGAAAAAGACATCATACACAAAGGAATAAAGATAAGAATGACCATATGCTTCATACCAAAAATAATGAAAGCTGGAAGACAATATAATGAATCTTAAAAGTGCTAAAAGGAAAAACAAAAAAAAGTCAACCTGGAATTCTGTACTTAGTGAAAATATCCATCAAAAATAAAGATGAAATAAAGACTT
>NW_012137080.1:1539623-1550731 GCF_000956105.1 Propithecus coquereli | reverse complement strand
TAAAAATTAAAGGATGAAAAATATATACCAGAAATACACTATTAATAATCAGAATGAAAGGGGAGTAGCTATATTAATATCAAACAAAGTAAACTTTTGGATGAAATATATTCCTAGAATAAAGATGGTCATTTTATAAGATAACTATCTTATGTATTCTTATGTTTCTAGCATAGTAATAAAAGAGCTGAATGACATGAAATGATGGTAGAGAAGTTGAGTGCATGCAGGACCAGATCCCATAGATCGGTATGGAACGTATTAATAATTGTTACTTTAAGTGCAATAGGAAGGTGTTAAAGGGGTTTAAACCAGAGTGTGATTTCATTTACAGTTTAAGAAAATCTCTGTGACTGAGTGGAGAAAGGATTAGAGGGGAAATAAGCAAATACAAGGAGTCCAGTTAGAGCTATGGCAGAAGTCTGGACGATACTCTGGATGAGGGTGGTGACAGAAAAGATTAAGTAAAGAAGACAGATTCAACAGTAATTTAAAAGTTTGAAAGGCATAACATTTTATTATTGATTGGCTATGAGGTTCAGGGAGGTGTAAAAAATATGACTCCGTTTGAGGCTGCAGTGAGCTATGATGATGCCACTGCACCATAGCCTGGGCAACAGAGCAAGACCCTGTCTCAGCAACAACAACAACAAAATCACTCGTAGGTTTCCGGTAAGAACAATTGGATAACATTTTCTGAGATGGGAAAAGGCTCAAAGATGAGCAGTTTAATTCTGAGACATCCAAATGGAAATGGCAGGTAGGCAAATAAATATATAAGCCAGAAGGGATCAAAGAAAAAGCACAAATTAAAATTTAGGAGTCATCAGCATGGAAATAGTGTTTAGTTCAGAAAGTGGATGAAGTTGCCTAGGAAGAGAAAGTAGGATAATTGAGTCCTGGAGCACTCTGGTATTCAGAAGTGGAGAGAGATGAATAGACATGAAAGACAAAATGACAAAGTCTTACATACATCTCATTAGAATTTCAGAAGAAAAGGTAAAGACAATGTGAGAGAGACAAAAGTGACGGCTTAATTTTCAGAACTGATGATAGACATGAATCCTCAGATTTGGGGTCACAGCTAACACCAAGCAAATAAAAAGAAACCTCAACTCGACGTATCGTGACGAAACATCGAAGACTGAATGAAATTATTAAAGACCACCAGGGAAGAGGGAAGACCACTCACGAAGGGATAATAATCGGACAGAAAACATGCTTTTAACAGCAACAATGGAAGCCAGAAATCAGTGGAGCAGTATCTTCCACAATGCTGGGGGGAAATAACTGTGAAGCTGTAATTGTAGATTTAGAGAAACCATGATTTAAGATTAAGAGCAAATGAAGACATCTTCAGACAAACAGAAGTAACCATACTCATTATTCATACGTAAGCTCAACTGTGACCTCCTCACAGAGACCTTAACCTACAGTGGGCTACCCTATCCTCACCACAATGATCACAATTGCAAATTGTCTTATTTATGCATTTACTTATTTGAAGAGTTATATTGTGTTTCTTTTCCTCCACTAAAAACATAAGCTCCGCGAGAACAGAGATCTGTCTTGGTCTTCATTATATCCCCAGAACGACACCTGACAAAGTAAATGTTCAGTAAATATTCACTGAGGCCGGGCGCGGTGGCTCATGCTTGTAATCCTAGCTCTCTGGGAGGCCGAGGCGGGCAGATTGTTTGAGCTCAGGAGTTCGAAACCAGCCTGAGCAAGAGCGAGACCCCGTCTCTACTAAAATTAGAAAGAAATTAGCTGGACAACTAAAAATGTATAGAAAAAATTAGCCGGGCATGGTGGCGCATGCCTGTAGTCCCAGCTACTCAGGAGGCTGAGGCAGTAGGATTGCTTGAGCCCAGGAGTTTGAGGTTGCTGTGAGCTAGGATGACGCCACGGCACTCTAGCCTGGGCAAAAAAGAGTGAGACTCTGTCTCAAAAAATAAATAAATAAATATTCACTGAATAAATGAGGGCTGCCACCGACATGAACAGAGGATGTGCTGAGAGAGCCTAGAAGGGTCTACAGTTTGCGGGAGTCAAGGATGGCTTCTTAAAGGTTGTGAAGGGGTGATTTTTGAGGTGGGAACTCAGGTATGAACTAGGGTGGCCTTTGACTCAAACTGAGGAAAAGGGGGGAAAGGCCCTTCCAAAGAGTGGGACTAAAAAGCCATGTTTAAAAAAAAAATGTGAGAAAGAAAATGGCCCTTTAGTAGGGTGCAAGGCCTTACAGTCCAACACAGCTGGAACTAGAGGCAAGAAGGAAACAAAAGTTAAGGCTGGAAATGCAAGCAAGAGTAAGATCATGAAAGGGTTTTGTGCCAAATCCAGGAATTTAGATTTTACCTTTAGGGCGGTAGGAAACTATTGGAAGAATTGTGCTTGGAAGTGAATGACCAGATTTATGTTTTGAAAAGGTATTGTATCCCTAACACCTGATACAGTCTGTGGCCAGGCTAATTCCTCAAAAAAACCAATGAATGAATTCTATGTAGTGAATGGGTTTGAGAGGAGCAGGTGGACCACCAGGGAGGCTGATGTAGTCACCTCGGTGTGAGATGATGATGGGCGCCTTGAGGAAGTGCCTGGGCTGGGGAGGATTGCTGCAGCCACCTGCAAAGGTTGCTCCTCCGCCCCTCACTCCAATGGTCAAGACAAGGCAATCTCCGCCCTGCAGGTATCTTATCAGTTTTTCAGAAGAGCAGAAGTCACCATCCTGATTCTACACTCCCCAAATTTCCACCTGATTACCCCCTTGCATTTGGGGAAATCACAAAACAAAGGGAATCTCCCAATTTAGAGAAAAGCATGGGGGCAGGAAGAGGATGCACAAAGATCAGCACCAAGTTGTGCCTTTGGAGCCAGCTGCATTTACACCCTTAGAAACCCAGGTTCCTCGAGGAGGAGGAGAGGGACAGGGAACAGGTTCTTTCTGGTGTCCCTTACTCTTCCATTATCTCCGAATCATGGGAGGCTCTTTTTTAGATTTCTGCAATCTCACCATTAGCCCTTGACAGCCCATGAGCATGTCCCTGTCTTTCAGACAAAGGCCTGAAAAAGAAATGGCAAGAATCACTCAAATGAATCCTTTGGCGAATGTATAGATTCTGATCGTCCTCAAGGAGAAGGGTTCATTAAGAATAGGACCCTACATTCAGCCCTGGCCCATCCTTACTAAAAACTAAACAGGAAAAAAACTCTACAAAGCCACCTCCAGAAAGAGGAGAGTCCATCCCGTGTCAAACCACAATCCTGGAAATTGAATGTTTAATTCATAGAGTAAATTACAAGAGATTACTTGTACAAGTAGCTGCAATGTCCTTAAAATTATTCTTTAACTGAGGAAAAGTTTTGTGACCTTTGGAGAAAATGCTTGCTTCTAGCTATGACTAAAAAGAGATTTCCTTCTTTCTCTGTTGTGTTAAGAATCTTTTCTTCTTATAAAGAAGGCACCACAGTGATTTATAACTGTCATAAAAGCCTGGAATCCTTTTGAGGTTAAGCTACTCAGCTATTCAACTTTTACTACAGAAACTTTGAAATTCAAAAAGAAAAAATAATGTAAGTTTTTGAAGGACATGTGTTGCTGTAGGTGATCCTGTTAATTAAAAGTGATTGCCTGCTAGGAAATCATACTTTAAAAAGTTTCATGAATTTATTAGAACCCTGAAGGTATCTTTGTATGCACAGAGCTTTACATGCCATTTATGCAATTTTGTTTCAGATCTGCTTAAAGCCTTGCTGACACTCCCAGAGCAGCGAACAGCTCTGCTAGCATGCGTATGTGTTTTGGCTAATTGAATTATGTGAAAATACATACTAATGAAGCGTTAGCAGACGTGTTTGCCGAGTAGACTCCACGTCTAATTTCTTCTAAATTAGAAGCATCTTTTTGAGGTAGATTAATGTTTTAGGAAAGGCTGCCTTCTCCTAGAAAAAACAGCACATTGTCTAATACTGTGATTCATTTTTGCATGCTAAAAAGCTCTCTGCACACCTGATGTGCACATTGTATGGGATGAATCTAAAAAGCATCTTTAATAATATTTTTTAAATGCACTACTCCGGAAAGACCAATGATGTGTAATTATCCAATCAAATTAATGAGCAAATTATTAATCCTCTCCTAAAACATTTGGTTTTTTTTTTTTTCCGCCTCCCTTTAATACACTTTTAAGAATGATTGTATTTGGTTTGGGTTGGGTTTAATGAGGATTATTATTTAATGGTCCTATTTGGATTATTTTTCAGCGTGCCTATTTGGAAACATTACCTCGAAACATTTGTTGTTGTAATTCTGCGATCCCCTGACGCTGGTGTTTGAGAAACACGCTCTGGAAACGCTGTGGTTGTTTTTCACAGGAACCCAGGGAGCTATCAAAGTCGGAGGACGCGCCTCTGTTTGCAGGCGAGGTGGGCAGGCTGCAGCAATCAGCTAATTGCCTCCTAGGAACGGGGAGCCGGTGCCCGCTCTCCGCGGTCGCCGTGCGGGTCACAGACACTAGAGAGCGACTTGTTTTCTCTGTCACATCGTCCGTGGTGCTCCGTGTGGTCTGTTGCAGGGGATGGGGCCGAGCCGGAGGAGCGGGCGGGCGGCGCCGGCCACACCCCGAAGCACACTGCCTCGGTTGCCTACGAACGCTCAGGGCAAACGCCACCGGGGCTTCAAGGGGTGCAAGAAACCGTGAGAAAACTCGGGTCGCCGCGCTCTGCTCCCAGGCGGGTGCTTTAACACCGGCATCCTTTAGAAATAAATGCAATCTGAGACTAATCTGGAAATCGCCCGTGCAGCCGAAACATCGGATGCTTGCAACATAGTTTGAGGCACAACAAGCCATGAAAAGCAATCAGTGGAGGGGGGATGTTATTTATATGTATTGATGTACATTATGTAATATATACACACAGCATTTATGATATAAAATTATACATGTGTGATATAAAATTATATATTGTATAAAATTACACATATATGACATAAAATTTTTACTTAGTCCAAAAAATTATCTATGTAAATGTACGTATATACATGTGTATAGTTTGCATGACCAAAGAGAAACTATCCTTTGTTATTAAAAGGTGAATATCTTGCAGAGGTGGTGTGATTCATGTAGGACCGTGAAATCCAGCCCAGAAAAGTTGTGCTTCAGTTTGAGACTAGAGCTACCAATCCCAGAAACTGCCACCAGGTCTCTCCATTTTCACCTTTGCCCCTCAGAAAGAGCAGAGCACCCCCAACAACCCCCACACCCTCATCTCCACCGTCTCCACCATCCCCCAGCATTCCCGCCGCTGACGTCTCCATAGCTGCAGTTTTCCACGGTTACACATCCGTGCCCCGTCATTTGTATTGCAGTAGATCCTTACCGCAATTCTCTTGCCTCCCTGACTGTGGTTTTCCCATAAATCCCCATTTTTTTCCAGGACAGTCTCGTTTTCATATATTTTATAAGTGTCCTAAACCAGGGGTCATAAGAGTTCAGTTCGAATTTTCTTTTCTGCCCCTTACGAGTTGTGGGTTCTTGTTCATGTCACTGACCTTCCCGTCAACCTTGGTTTCCAAATCTGCAAAGTGGGCAAAAAAATACCTGTCTTGCCTACCTCATGAGGTCGTGGAGATGATCAAAGAGACTGTCGGCCAGGAAAGCAGGCCAGGTCTTGGGCGGCAGGTCAGGTCCTGGGAAGCAGACTCTGAGATAGAGATTAGCTTGCAGGTGTTTATTAGGGAGTGTTCTTGGGATCAATATCTGGGGAAGAGGAGGGGAGGGAAGGAAGCAGAAATGGACAGAGGGAGAAGTCGAGCTGTGATGCAGTCTTGACACAGTCCTCAGCCCATCCTACTTGGAGCTCTGAGGCCAGGGTGACCCTTCAGAGTTGCTCCCAGTTGGCATGAGAGAACCATGCCTCTATCCTCCTCAGCTGAGCAGTCATTGGATTCAGGCCCTCCCTGGAAGGGGTTTCTTCAGCAGAGGCAATTGCAACTGCGTGGATGCAGCCGATAGCCTGGGGTCTTCCACGTGAGGGAATCAGTCCTATATTCCTGAGGGGGATCTGGGTGGCACCCATCACAATATCCACCACACCCATCTTTTGCTTGTGGTTGTTTACTTCTGTAATATGCTTGGTACACTGTCCTGCTGACAGAATGTATTGATTTTCTGTGCTAGCCTTCAGAAATTATCTACGAGTCAGAACACCAAGCTCTAGGTATTAATTTGCAGGTGTCTGAGTTAGCTGAGCATCTTTAATAGTTTGGGTGGTAGGTGCCCAGTAAAAGGCTGGCTCACTCTCTCTTGCACGTTCTCTCTCTCTCTCTCTCTCTTTCTCTGCAGAGTGTTATTTTGGGAATCTCTCCAAGATCTGCTTCTTAAACCATCCTATGTTAACTCTCCCTCCAGCTCATCATTCTCCCAGACTTTGGGCTGCCAACACTGGGACCTGGACTTTCCTTCCAGGGTCTGCAGCCACGTATCACTTCTGCTTACCCACCAACCCAGTCCAGGATCCCGGACTCCAGCTTAAATCAGAGCCCCAGGCCCCCTAGGTATACATTAAGGGAAGTCAGACACTACTAATCTGCCATGTTGTCTTAAGCAAAGTCACTCAACATCTCTCTTCGACCATGAAACAAGAAAATCTGTTCTTTCCAAATTGACCTCAAAAACTGTTGGTTTCTATAATCAAACCAGGCAATGGGAATATATGTCTGTCTAGCATTGAATGCCTACGATTTTCCAGATGCTGTGCTGAGCACCAGAGCCAGGGCTATAACTAATGCACCACTCTTTCCCCAAGCAACAACTAGATGCCTGAATGCAAATTCAAACATGATCATAAATAGATGAAATCAGGCCACATAGAGAATAATTATTGTCTTTTTATTAATGTGTGTTTTTAGTGATGCATCCCTTTAAAGTTGCTCACTTTTATTTATCCTCAGTCTAAGGGAATCCGTTTAAATTTTTTTTTAATTGACATATAATAATTGTACATATTTATGGGGTACAGAGTGATGTTTTGATACAATGTATAGCCATCAAATCAGGGTAATTAGCATATCCATTACCTCCAACACTTATCATTTCTTTGTAGTTGGGAACATTCGAAACCCTCTCTTAGCTATTTGAAAGTATATAATAAATTATTATTAACTATAGTCATCCTACAGAGCTATAGAACACTAGGACTTATTCCTCCTTTCCAGCTGTAATTTTGTATCTTTTAACCAATCTCTTTCCATCCCCCACCTCTAACCTTGCCAGTCTCTAGGAACCACTATTCTACTCTCTACTTCCATGAGATCAACTTTTTTAGCTTCCATAAAGATGCCTGATTTTTCTTCTGAGAAGTTCATGTAAATATATATCTACAAAGAAAATGTTTTCCTACATATTTCCAAACATAATAGCCAGTCAGCTACTCAAATCCATACAGAAAACAAATTTTGTACCCTTAGTTCATTTCCAAATCATGTTATGGGGTTGTTGTAGAATAAAAGCCCTTAGCTCATAATATCTCTACATTTCATTTTAAATTTTCAAAGTATTTCCATAAATATTAGCAAATTGAAGCCTCACAAAAATCCTAGTAAGCAAACTGGAAAGTATTAAATCTATTTCACTGAAAAGGAACCCAAGGGACAGGGAAAGTTAAATGATTAAGATCACTCAGTTAATCAGTTAAAACAAAATGTAGAAAGCAAACATAAAACTAAATCTAGTACCCAGACCACTTTCCACTGAGAAATTTTATATTTAGAGTTTTTCATAGTGAATTTTTATGACCTTAGTCACTCATGCTACCCCTAATCCCCTTCCAAGAACCTATAGCAAATCTCTCAGCTTGTCTGCAGACTATGTGGTTATTGGATAACATGATTAGTGATAGGTATCAGTTTATATGAACCACTGATTAAAGAGGACTCCTATGAACACAGAGTTTCAATTTGTCAAGCCCCAGGATACAATTCAAACTCTCTATAATCTGGTCAACTTGCTAGTTGTTACTAATGGCTTGGAATTTTTTTAAATGATTTCCTATTTTAAGGAGTATTTTTAAATTCTCTTGCGTATTTTGAAACATCCTACCTGAGTAGGCAGCAGGTAAGTAACTGCCTTTCAGTATCATCTCCTCTTGCCTTCAAGACTCAATTCACAGCTGGGCACGGTGGCTCACGCCTGTAATCCTAGCTCTCTGGGAGGCCGAGGCGGGCGGATTGTTTGAGCTCAGGAGTTCGAAACCAGCCTGAGCAAGAGCGAGACCCCGTCTCTACTAAAAATAGAAAGAAATTGATCGAACAACTAAAAATATATAGGAAAAAATTAGCCGGGCATGGTGGCACATGCCTGTAGTCCCAGCTACGTGGGAGGCTGAGGCAGAAGGATCGCTTGAGCCCAGGAGTTTGAGGTTGCTGTGAGCTAGGATGACGCCACGGCACTCACTCTAGCCTGGGCAACAAAAGCAAGACTCTGTCTCAAAAAAAAAATACTCAATTCATTGCTCAGAAAGAGCAGTATTACCTTAGAACCTGATGAGAGGGCATTTCTAGCCAGCAATCAAGAGGCAGAAATTTCAACAGCTGGGCGGGCCCATTCCACTACAACCCAGTGTGGCGTTGTCCATGCCTGTGGTAGAGAGAGAACCCAGCTGGCAGCCTGAGCACCAGGGAGGTGGCCAACAGGCAGGCAGTGGATGGAGGGGCTTTCAGGCTTCCTCCAGAAAGGTCTGTCCTGATAAATGAAATTCCTTCCTTTACCTTAAATGACTCCAGCCTTTTCATGGAAAGTAAGAGCAAAATGTCCATACTACAATGTAAAGTGAAAAAAAAAAAAAATCGGCAATAAAATTGTGTACACAGATTTATTTTCATAAATCACAAAATAATGCTAAAGGAAAAGGCATCTGATACCTTTGATATAATTTTGTCTTTATAAATGCAAATATTAGTGATGAATACATACAGACCTACATATATACGTGTACTCACATGGAAAGATAGTGGAAGGGTAGCCAGTAAAATTTACCATTATTTGTTTCTTAGTATTAGATTAATGGATATTTTCTAAATTTTCTTTACTGAACATAGATTATTTCGGATACTAGGAAAAAAATGTTACTTGTAAAAATAAGTAGAATATAAAAAAATACCATATCTATGTTTTATGTCTTTTTTAAAAGATCAGAATTGTTTGTACCACAATGTGAATGTATTAATACTCAACACTGAATTATACACTTAAAAATGATTAAGGTGCTAAATTTCACACTATGCAAATTTATCCACATTTAAAATGGTTTTTTTTTTTTAAGTAAATAGAGTATGGGTAAAGTACTCTTCCATGAATAAACTCTATAAATTTAAAAAAAATCAGAATAACTACATTAAAATAGAAAGTGATTGCTTTTATCTGAGGAGTAGATTGCAGTTAATGGTTATTTTCATCTTTATTATTCTATATATTTCTAAAATTTTATATAGGGTAATTAATATTGCTTTTAAAATTTTTTAAATTCATTCCATGATTTCAAAAATACTGAATAAAAATAGCGACTATTTATATCAATTTGTCCTTGTTGACATGTTGTTTTGTATTTATCTTCATGTTGTTTCATGTGCAGATTTTATTTTCTCCGGGGGATTGCAGATTCCTAGTGGATCTTCTAGTTGTTTTGTTGTCTTCAGAGAATTTTATACACATTAAAATGTACACTCTCATCCGCCCAAATACAGGATAGCTGTGACCAAATTTTGACTACTACCCTTGCATTTCTTCTGCAAATATAGATACCTGATCATGAGACTGCGTGAAACATTTTAAGTTAGTCAAAGACCAGACAGACCTGTGAGGCACTCTCATTGTTGTCACTGTGCTCATTATGGGTCTGAAAGCTCATCTATGTTAATTTTGACAGGGGTTCCCATCCTTTGTCTTCAGGCCCAGGCGACACACTGAGCTGGCAACCTCACTGCGGGATGAACAAAGCAATTTATCGTTATTGGCAAGTTGGCCGATTTCATCATTAATCGATCATTCACTTTTTCCAGTGTGGTCCTGAAGCGTTCCTCTAGGCAGCAGAGTAAGTGCGCAGCATTTGCTCAGTCAGGCGTGGCAGCAACAGACAGCGAAAGAAATTTTCAAGGTATTTCATCAGTAACAGAAGGTCACTGGCCTTGGCAGCAGCATGCATTTCAGACCAAGGAAAATCAAGCCTAGGATGCCCATCAGTTTTGGCTTTTTGCTATTAACGCCCTTCCCGGGCTATAAACGCTTCTCCCAGAAGGATGTGGCATGATTTTCATACTAGTAGAAAGCAGATCAAAGGAGCACTGTGTCCTGTTCCCTCCCCTGCTCTACACTCGCTGCACACTCAGTCCTCAGTGGCTGCTTCACAGGCAGGCAGCCGGGTGGAGGAGGGGACGACCTGGTGTGCCAGGTCCAGAATGCCAAGGACCTCTCCCAGACGCAGACAATAGCTCTTTGCTCCGTTTTTATTGGTGCAGCCCCAAGCTCTGAAGAGTATTGATATGGGGCCACAACAGACAAGAATTCGAGGCCTGCAGAGTAACAGGACATTGAACTTCAGTTGTCTTTACATTTACGAAAAACTCAAGTGAAACTTTTAGCTAAAGATGAGAGAAGAAATGAGACTTTGATCCACTCTGAGTACCTAATGCCTCTCCGGAGAAAAGCCTCTTCGGAACAGTCATGTTCCCCAGTGAAGGCCCATCGGTCATCATTCTGTGCAGAGAAACCCTATGTAAGGTGGCCTGTGTCCCCGTGTGCCACGGATCAGCTTCACGGGCTGCATCAGAGAAGCACTTGTCTGGATCTCCTTGTGTATACAGCCAGATCACTACCCACCTTTGCCTCCTGTGTGCTAATAAATCACAATAGCACATTAAATATGTTTTCTAGTCACTCATATATAGGGCTTAAGACAAAAGAAAAAAAAAACAAGTATTAATGTTCCTTTCACTTCTTCCCCTAGAAGAAACACAAAACAACAACCATTGTAGTATCACTCCTTGTTTCATTTTTAATTGCTTAGGTCAACCTGCCTGGCTAGCTCAGTCGGTAGAGTGGGAGACTCTTTTT
>NW_012137080.1:1533078-1539188 GCF_000956105.1 Propithecus coquereli | reverse complement strand
TGCAAACTAGTGCAACCTCTGTGGAAAGCAATATGGAGATATCTTAAAGAGATACAAGTAGAAGTACCATTCGATCCAGCAATCCCATTACTGGACATCTACCCAAAAGAGCGTGAGACTCTTAATTCCTTAGGTCATCAACTCAAACTGGTTGTCAGTATTTTAAATCTTCTTATGTCAAATCTTCTACATAATTTGCCTCGCCCACAGTGCCTAAGCCAGTGGTGTGTGCTGCAGGCACAACGCATGCTTACGAAATTTCTGGAAACTAGCATTTGCGTAGCACGTTCTAGCTTCCACAGCGCTCTTCTATCTGGGCACAGCTCACTGCACCCTGCTGAGCTGAGAGAAGGAAATTGAAGCCCCAGGTTGACTTGTCCTGCATCTTCGAGAATGTGTGACCGAAATGAAACCAGAACTCTGGTTCTACTTTTGCTCATATTTTATTGTGCCCTGATATTATGAGTTTTCCACTTGGAAAATACAAAAAGGGATAGGAAGGTGGTGCTGAGAGACTGACTGAGCTAAAAAGTTATCTCGAGATGCGGGGCCATGGTTGGTTCTGAAAGAATTCAAATCATCTTGTCAAAATCAAAACAGGGGGAAAAAAGAACCGTGTGTATATCCGAGATGACTTGTCTGAGTCACTGATCTGGGGGAGTTTCTGACTTTGTCAATACAACATGCTTCGGGAGCATGATCTGCGTGGCTTGCTCTGGTGTGCCAAATGGGAAGGCAGACTATTCAGACATCTTAGCAGACGTTTTGAGCACAGGGAAACAAGCATGCCAAAAACAGGATGATCTCATTTACACGTTACACCTGACTCAGTGTGGTTCTTGCATGAATTTCCCAAGTTAACTAATTTCACGGAAAATTGGCAAGTTATTTCTTTACCAGTCCTGCTAGGAACATCTGAAGTACAAAACGAGTGCTCTTACCAGAAAGCAATATTAAAAGATTTAATTACACATTTAATTAAAGCGTCATTCTCTAATTTCCTGGTAGAATGAAGTTCCACAGGAGAAGTGAGAAAGATTCTCTCCCTGTCCACACTCTAGCAGGGCTCCTCTGAGCCCTTTTCTTGACTAGGCCTCAACCTTGGCCAATAAAGACTTGAACAGACACTAACATAGTTTCTAACACCTCAAGGCCACATCCCTAGTATGACCCTAGTCCCCCTTAAAGTGCCAAGCTGAGAAAACTCAAGGTTGCCAAAAAACTGTTTGCTCCTGCCAATACCTGAGGATAGAGCCCTTGTCTCCCAGTTTCCGTGGGAGGGTGGGAGCCTAAATTCAATAAATACCAGTCAGCAACCCCAGATGGGTTTTTTATCGACCAGCCCCTCTTCCCACTTTTTTACAATTTTTCATTTCCCTGACTCCACTCAGCCGCTCTCCCCTCCCCCTTCTCTCTCATTCCACCTTTCAAAAGCCCAGTCACCAACGCACGAATAGAAGTTGAATTCAGCTCATCTTGTACTCTTTTTCCTATTGCAGTAATTATTACTGATGAAAATCTGTTGTTAACACATTAACTAGTGTCCTGCTTTGTTTATCTTTGAGAGAAGGGACTCTTCTGCCTTGCATACTTCTGTATTTTCAATGTTTGTACAATTTTTGTTCACAGTGCCTGCTTAGTGGTTATTGTTAAAAGAATGAACAAACACATACAGCAAGTATTCATTGTAGAGAACTTATTGAGAGTCAGTCCACAAAACCCATTCACCTCATCCACAACCCCTGATGCTTTATTCCTTTCTCAGGTTGGCATATGGGTGCGCTACCTTGGATTTCCACTTTCAACTTTCCCGGAACATCACAGCAGGTGCTGACTTCTGCCCTGATCCATTGGACATATCTTGATTGGCTCAACAGTTCATTCCTTCTGTAGAACATGTATTTTTCTAACATGTCTATCCTATGCCAAGCATGGCCTTTGAGTGAGTTTTCAGGGAGAATGGATTGTGCCAGCATTATAACTCACTCAAGGTTGTGGGTTCCAAATTTGAACTTGAGCTCCTCTTGGTTCAAGTTGCAATGAGCACTGGTGAAAATGTGACCTCCTCGTTCAAAAAGAAATGCTCTAGGGAGGTGCAGGGTGGAAAGGATTTAACTATCAAGTTGCTCTTACAAAAGAAGATTCTGATGAGTCAAGTGTAAAAGAATCAGAGTCTGAAGGATTTAATTTCTCTTGAAATATTTGATGGTTTTGTGGTGAAGAAGATATTTACTTAGTAATACCTACGTGGGGGTCTCACTCATCCCAAAGTGTTTGAAAAAGGGATGAAGATATTTTTCCAATACCACGATCTTGCTAGGCCCTATATTCCTTTTCCTCCTTGAACAGATAGTCTGAAAAGTTGCACTAAATATTCCCAGGCTAATTTTGGACCAACTAGAAACCAACATTGTCCTAGATAAGATTATTTCAGGACATAGAAATAAGCAGAACTTAAGTTCAAATATTATTACTAAAATAAAACAAGAAAAAAAAATAAAAATTTCCCAAATTCATCAGCTATGCTAGAATTTAACATGGGCTTAGTTAGAACTTGGAATATATATAGTTTCTTTTTAATGTTATTTGTTGAAAAAGGAGTTGTCTATAGCTATAAATATTTCTAATGACCATCTCAGGAAGTTCCAGAGGCCCCTGGTCTCTCTGACCAAATACGGGATTCTTCTGGGTTCAGAACTATCATTTACCTTCACACTTTTACTGCCTGGAATGTTTCAGGGAAACATCGTGAGGCACCGTGAGTTCTCTGAGCTCCAGTGTATCACTCTAATTCCAATAATTAAGAAATACAGAATTATTTTAAAAGTTTACTCTGTGCTTAGGATTGAGCTAGGAAATATAGAAGAGAAAGAAAGTCTTTACCCAAAAGAAGTTTATAATAATCTAGGATTAGACACAGATGAAAGAATTTGTAAGCAAGAGCATAATAATAGTAATGTTATCAACAGCTAATATTGATCACATATTCACTAATGAAGGGCATTGTTCTAAGTGTTGTACATGTATTATATCAGTTTATTCTGACTACGATCTTACAACACAGATGCTAGTATCATCTCCAGCTATACAAGAGAGCACTTAAATAGATGAGTTCAAGACCTTGACCAAGATCACCCACCTGGATAGTGACAAATCCAGGATTCAAAGCCAAGGCAGGTAGCTCTAGGGCCTGAATGCCAAATCTCTACCCATCACGGCCTTCAAACGTGTATAAACATTAAAGGTTAATGCACATAGAAATGCATATAGAATGCACATAGAAATAGCTTATGTGATCATTACAAACTGCAAGCAGAGCTTGCCAATTCAGTCCAAAAAGAATCATACTTCAATATTTTCCATGCGTTTTAACCCACATTGGATTCGAAAATATTTATTAGATGCTTGTTACATGCAAGTTAGAAAGAATTAAGGCACAGACTCCTTCCACAGTGGAACAAGAGAAAGCTAAAAATGTTTTCACATGAAAGGAAGGGGAATATCACACACTGCTGTGGACACAGGAAAGTTTCCATAAAAGATAAATTGAGCTGGACCAGAATTGCACAGAGATGGGAATTTGGGAGAGTGAAGTGGCATTATTTGTGTGTGTTTATCTGCAATTGGAGAGAAACCATTTTCATAGCACAATTTTGTTATTATCTGTCTTCATCTCATTTTTCTATATGCCATCCCAATCACTTACTACAGCTGACCCAGACCTCGTTCACCAAAACGGAAAAGGTGGTTGGACAGAACAAAAGAGGAAGAAGAAGCCTCATCTGAAACTGACACTGAACCAGCTTAGACAACTCCGAGAGTGTCGGATACGGACAAATTTAGGGCAGCAATGTCCACAAAGTGAACATCAGGCTCATAACTATTTAGTGACATCACCCAGTATCTCCTTCAATTCCTCCATTCCTTCCTCCTAGCCTCCTTGCCTTCTGTATACTCTGCCAGCTAAAACCTTCCCTTGACAGTAGCAAGTATCCCTTAGTCACAGTTCCATTTACCCACTGTCGATTGAAGTCCGAAAACACGAAGTGGAGAATTCCAGAAATAAACAATTCGTAAGTTTTAAATTGTGTGCCTTTCTGAGCAGCGTGATGAAATCTCACCCGATCCTGCTTCATCCCCCATCCCACTGGGGACGGGAATCCTCCCTTTGTCCAGCATCCACACTGTCTACACTACCCGCCAGCTAGTCACTTAATAATTGGCTGGGTCATCAGATCAACTGTCCTGGTATCCCAGTGCTCGAGTTCGGTACTATCTGTGATTTCAGGCCCCCCCCTGGAGGTCTTGGAATGTGTCCCTGTGGATAAGGGTGGATTACTATAGTTGAGCAGTTTCTGAAATTTTGTTTCTTTAAAACTATTTCCCTCTGCCATCCAAAAAAATTCTAACATAGTATCAGAGCAACAGAGAGGGCTTCAAAAGAGATAAAAGGAAAACATAGCAATCATAACACATTTTAATAAAAGTCAGGTGAACTCACCTGAGACTTGAAAAGCCAATGTTCATATTACTGTCAACCCCAATTCCTGAAAATGAACCACTGTATTAGGTCTTACGGCATCTCGCTTCTCCACGCCCCCTTTTTCTTTTTCTTTTGAGACAGAGTCTCACTGTGTTGCCCAGGCTAGAGTGCCATGGCGTCATGCTAGCTCACAGCAACCTCAAACTCCTGGGCTCAAGCGATCCTTCTGCCTCAGCCTCCCAGGTAGCTGGGACTACAGGCATGCACCACCATGCCCGGCTAATTTTTTCTATATATTTTTAGTTGTCGGATTAATTTCTTTCTATTTTTAGTAGAGACAGGGTCTCGCTCTTGCTCAGGTTGGTTTCGAACTCCTGAGCTCAAACAATCCACCCGCCTCGGCCTCCCAGAGTGCTAGGATTACAGGCGTGAGCCACCGCGCCCGGCCCTCCACGCCTGTTTTTTAAAAACCCACATTCCTCCAGAGGCACAGACTACTCCACTACCCGCTCTCCCGACTTCTCCACCTAGCCACGATTTCTCCACCTTTCTACCTGCCCTGACCTTCAGAACTACATTTTGCTCCTACTACTATGTGTCTCTCTTCTCTCGTACCTGGATCCTGAAAGTGGAAGGCCCCCCTTCCTTCTTTCATGGGGTCCAGGACAACTTGTTTAATAAAAGTTTAAGGCTAATAGAAACAAAATAAAAGCAGAAAAGGTTATTGAAAATGTTCTTTCACTAAGTAGATACGTCCCCAACACATACACAGGGAAAATAAATAAGTGTGTGGGTCTAGGAGAGGAAATGAAACAAATATGGAGAATGCAGGACATCAAAGCAAAGCTCACTGTCATGTCGAGGGGGGAGGGTTGCGTGTGAATGGCTTAAACATCAGAAGAAGTGGGGAGGACTCATTGTGCATTCCTCTCAAATCAGAATTTTATATATACCTCTAAACACCTGATGCATAATGAGGACATTTGCATTTCAACAATAGATGATTAAATGTACCTGGCTTATCCCACACTGTTTTAACACATGAAGATCACATTAGAGTCAACATTTAGTGAGCTATGCCAGGTGTTCTGCTAGGGTCTGGATTACTGGGAAAAGTATGTGTACAATAACCAGTGGAGGCAAAACCATGTTTTAAATATATTCTGATTTTCGAGTATCTCCTATAAAAAAAACCACTTAAAATAGAGAACAATCTCTAAGCAAGTAACTTATTCAGTAGAAAGTTTTGAAGAAGGGTCTTTGCCTACCCTCATTTTTAGAAGGAAAAATGGAGACAGAAAGCATGGATATTCATGTACCCTAAATAATGATAAGCAGAAAGTGAAAAAAATAATTAGCAACTTTTATCTGAATAATGCTGATAACCATCATGAAAAGGGATTGAAGTAACCTGTAGGTGAAAATAAGATGAAGATCTTCCTCGAAAACATATAAAGAAAGTAAAGGTTACATAAACCCCATTCACAATAGTAGCAAGGGTACTTTATTTGTACTTAGGAGTTTGTTTTTCTGTCTTAGCTCTGTAACATTATAGCCTGTTTGTCCAAAAAAACAAATGCTGAAATTAATTATAAAAATTGATTACTGGCTGGGCGCGGTGGCTCAC
>NW_012137080.1:1505132-1532692 GCF_000956105.1 Propithecus coquereli | reverse complement strand
GGTTCCCTATACAGGTTGAGTATCCCTGATCTGAAAATCCAAAATCTGAAACTCTCCAAATTCAGAAACTTTTTGAACACCAACATGATGCTCAAAGGAAATGCTCACTAGAGCAATTCAGATTTCAGATCTTCAGATTAGAGATGCTCAACTGGTAAGTAATAATGTAAATATCCCAAAATGTGAAAAAATCCAAAATTTGATATGTTTCTGATCCCAAGCAGTTTGGATAAGGGATACTCAACCTGTGCTATCCACACTGAGTAAAAGCTTAAGACCTAAGCATAGTAACCACTCAATGGACAATGACAACTACCTGAAAGAGAAGACAACCATTGTTACAAGCCAATCCTCAAGGCTAACTTTTCACCCTTCAACTATTTTGTTGACAGATCTATTCCCTGACTTATTCAATCAATACACTACCTTATCATTTCACTTGGGGAAGCAAAAACACTTCAAAACAGCCTGGATTTTGAAGCAAACAAGACTACATTCTAATCAGCCATCTTCCATTTTCTTGCCCAATGACCTTGAGAAATTCATATGACCTCACTGAATTCCATTTCCCCATGGGCAAAGTCAAGGATAACAAGACCTACCTTTTAGGATTCGTCTCAGGCTAAAATTGGATAAATATCTAAAGCATAGCAATGGGGAAGGGGCATGAATAGCCGTTTCTCAAAAGAAGACATACAAATGGCCAACAGATTTAGGCAAAAATGTTCATCATTACTAATCATTAGGGAAATGCAAATTAAAACCACAATGAGATATCACTTCAGCCCTGTTAGAACAGCTACTATCAAAATGATGAAAGATAGTAAGTGTCGGTGAAGATATGGAGAAATAGGAACCCTTGTACACAGTTCGTAGGAATGTAAATTAGTGTACCCATCATGGAAAATTACACTGAGGTTCCTCAAAAAACTAAAATTAGAATTACCACATGATCCAGCAATCCCACATTTGAGTACTTCCTCAAAAGATTAGAAATCAGTATGTTGAAAAGACGTGTACGCCCGTGTTCATTGCAGCACTATTCACAATGGCCAAATTACGGAATCAACCTAAGTATTCATCAACAAATGAACGGATAGAGAAAACATGATGTATATACACACAATGGAATATTTTATTCATCCTTAAAAAATAAAGAAATCCTGTCATTTGCCACAACATGGAGGGAGCTTATTTCACTTAACATAACGTTAAAACAATATCGATGTCTGTCCCCCACTCCAGACTAATTAAATCAGAACTTCAGTCGGTGGACTGACTGCATTTGTGTTAGATTTTAGTGCTCAGAGTGGTAATAAGCATCTGGGGTCAAAATCTCTAAGCTAGACGTTTCTGGATCCCTTACACCAGGAAAGGAATTGCAAGGTAGGAAACAGGGACATAAGGAATCTGTTATCAGCTTTTGAGTTTTAAAGCCTAGCCTTCAAAAGAAATGAAAAGAACACAGGACCTAAACAAACAATGTTGGAAAATACATAATGACTATAAGCAAAGATTCTCTCCCACCACCACCACCACCATTCCTACATTCTACACCCTGAGGATTACAAAAGCTAGCCCCAGTTGGGAAGACAGTATGAAAAGGGGTGATGAGAGCTTAGAAGCTTTTCACCCCTGAGAAATGGGGCCCCTATTCCCTGATCTTCTTGGGGTAGAGAGGAGAGGGGAGACAGACCCCTCCCTGATTAAGTTTGTGAGATCCAAGATCAGAAGGTCTTGTGCCTTGCTTCCCAAAGAGCCCCAGGTGGGCAAGGAGAGCTCAGAGAAGCGTGATTAAGCAAAGCAGGCCTTTGTGTCATAGAGCTGAGGAGCCAGAGGCTGATTCCCAGGGCTCTGGGAGCAGTTCAGCAGCCTTCCCAGGGTGACTGGCCACAGCCACCGAGAGCTGATGCCGAGGGTCAGGCAGGATAGCGCTCATCCTTTACTCCCACCAATGTCTACACAAGGCCCTGGAACTTAGCGAAAACTTAAGAAAAGAGGAGAGGATTCCAGAATTGATGGAGATTAAGTTTCCCTCATGTGGCAGAATGAGAGCTTTAAAAAATAAGTTGATGAATAGAAGAATAAATGAAGCTACACGCCTCTCGCACCTGAGCATGTGGATGGAGATTTCCACCCTCCTGGTTACTCTTCTATATTTATGAGTTTTCAGGCACCATACCACATCCACCTGCATGTCATGTTCTAGCTGTACTGCAGACTCTGCTCTTCCCTGAACACTCCTCTTGCCCACTTCTCTGTTCCTCTGTTCATCCGTGCATCTTCTGTTTAGAATGCCCTCTCCTGGCCTCCTGGGCAAAGGCCCCCAGGATTTCTCCCCAATGCCTTCTCTTACCATCCTTGAAAAAACTCATTCCCCACACTACCCTCACAGGACTCCCCTAGTTCCCTTGAGGACTGTAAATGAAGCTCACATGAATGGCTGGGAAGAGGAGCGTGAACGTAAAAATGTATACATATACACAAATTTGCATGTATAGCCACCCAAACCCTTAGCACATCCTATGGTAGTTAGGAGTTTGTCTGTCTCCTCCACCAAATTATGAGCCCCAAGAGGACCAGGGATCATGTCACACTGATCTTCGTATTCCAACAACATGCACATAGGAAGTGCTCGATCATTTGCTAAATAAACGAATGAATGAAGGCATCAATTAATGTGATGAATAATTATCATGCACAAGCGACAGTGCTACTTTTTTGAAATAATAGAAAAATTTCCAGAGTATTGTTGCTTTTTGAAAAGATCACTCATATTATCCCTGAAAATATAAAGGAAGAGATCATTCACCCCACTGGCATTGTTCCTTATAATCACATCCACAACTGTAGACTGCACCTACTTCAGTTAGCATAAATGGACTAGCTAGACAATCAAAATCCAAGAAAATCACTTCCACCTGACCTCCTTAAACAAAAGTTATTTCTATGCTTCTATGTAATGCTACTCACTGCCTTCAATCAATTAGTAAAAAATCACTTAAGCAACTGACGATAGCCACGGGATTCAAGAGTGGCAAATACCTAATTTGCACCTGGTAGCAAACAAACAAATCTGCTCCATGAAATAGCCATACCGTGGCCACATGCCCTCAAAATTCAGCTGGAGTACCCTAACATTTGTGTGCCCTTTCTCTTGTTTTAATTTTGAGAAATTAGTCAGAAGTGATAAATATGACTTCCATGTATACAAAAGCAAACTACACACTAAAAAAGGTAAAAGAAATGAAAACAGAGGAAAGTAAGCCAACTTCAGAGGAGAAATGCCAATTATTTGAGAACTCAGAAGAGGGAAAAAGTGGTGTACCCACAACAGCTGAAGGATTCATTTTTTTCAACAGGCTACTATAAAATGACTCAATTGGATTACCCAAGTTTTAAGCCAAGGAATCTTTGAAATAGTCCACATTACTGTGTGTTCGCTATAATGGAGACACATTCATAATCTCCAAGTCCCAATTGCCTAAAGTGCCTTCTTTCATCCCCAGCTTGCCCCAAACTGTACCCTGTCCTTCACGATGAAGATCTCATCTCCCTGACTCACCCTGGTCCTCTCTCTGGCCTGGGAAGTGTCAGTTCTAATGAGCAGGAGGAGAAGGACTGAGATTCTTCAATGAGCATGGAAGAATGGAGGGACGCCAGCTAAATGCCATTCACACTCTAAATAGCCATTCAGATTAGTGGCCGTGGTTCCTAAAGGACAGATCCCACACTGATGTGTGTGCAGACTCCTTTCGAGATCAGTGATCCATGCAACTTGAGTGGTAATGGGATCCGACCCTTGGTGTCGAAACCTGCACCTGTTAGGCTCAGAACAATGGGTCATTCTGAAGTCAGCCACTGCAACTTGCTCTTTTCCAGACCAGTGAAAAGAATATCTCATTTCTCTTGGAACTGGGAGACCACCACACAAAATACGTTGGGGCTAGTTGCAGAACAACATACAAGCTATGAAAATGATGCTGTTACAGATGTGACATCACAGACCTGCTAGCCGCATATTTTGAGAGTAGTGCACGTGAATCATATCCTTCTTCCATTTCAGTGGACTGCAAATTAAGCTCACATGAATGGCTGAAAAGAGGAGCATGAATGTATATATGTATGTACAGAGAGGGTGTTAATTAAATATATATGAAGAGCACATTAACTCATCATTTGAAGCGCAAGGTCCCGGTCTCACTTCCCTCCCTAGCTGTGTGACTTTGAGTAAGTCGAGTCATTATGCTTCTCTGTGGAATAGGGAAAATATCAACCTCAAAGCATAAGAGGGCCTCAGAAAATGGACCTTTCCTCTGCTTTACTTTCAGTTTCATCATCCATTAAAACTTTGGTTTAAATAATCTCTAAGATTTCTTCTAATTCTAAAATTCTATTATTCCAATTATTCTATGATTCAATATAATTAAAAGATCATGCTGCACACTCCTTACTAGCCAGCAGAATTATACCAAGTATTATGCCATTGATTAAAATGTATAACAAGTACTCGCCTAAATCTATATTTTCTCATTTTTCCAAAATGAGCATTGATTATTTGTGTCATTTTTAATTGGCTTAAGAAGGCACCGCTTTCAACTGCCTTGTCTTGAGGCAAATAAACAGAGTAACCTCGCAGTACTAATTTCCAGGAATGAAGATTCCACACGCTCCCTTCACAGCTGGTATTGGTTTGTAGTCACACTCCAGCAGAGCACGGCTGATTGTTGACAACCCAGTTTCCCTTTTGCTCCTGGTCACACAGCTAGACTACATTTCCCAGCCTCCCTTGTACTTGGGCACAGCCATGTGACTTAGTTTTAGCCAATAGAATGTGAGTGGGAGTAGCATGTGCCACTTCTAATTCTGGCCCATGAAATCCTCCCACACGTAATCTTTCCCATATGCCCATTTAATGGAGGAAATTCTATGGATTTAAAGGAGGTGTAGCCACAAGATGGAAGCTTTCTGTGACTCCAAGTCAGAGCTTTAAAGAGATCTACCCTGAAAAGCTGCATGAAAAGGAACATCCTCATTGGATTTTTGTTGAGCAAAAAAACAAAGTTTGTTAAACCTGTTAAATGTGGCAATTATCATTTCCAGAGTTAAAGAATCTTGATTACAGCTGTCATGTGTGAAATCACCTTGATGCAAAGGTAGCCTTCAAGTACACTACCAGGCAAATTACCTCAGAAGTCACAGAACAGAAAGGTTCGCAGAGCAAGTTAAAACACTGTAATCGCATGGTTATTGAATTAATTTAACACACAGTGAGAAGCAAGGAGAAAAGAGAGGGTGTAAGTTAACACATTTATTGGGTCTAATTGGGACCATGCTAACTAAATCCTATGGTACATGAAGCTCATACATCCCAGCTCTCTGATTCAGCCAACTTCCTTGTGACGGTGTGGGTATGAGGACCGGAGTCGGGGTTCAAACAACACAGAGCCTTGGGGATCTCACTGAGCCCTCTCTGAGGCCCACAGACTGCCCTAGGGATCGTCTTTGCTCCCCAATCCTTTGGAATTACTTGACTCACCAAAGACAACCCAGAGAGTGTGTAGGAGGCCCAAGCCTTGCCACCCAAAAAAAAGTGGTAGATTAAAGGAGCAAAGGAAACATGAAGGCCCCGAAGTCATTTCGAACATTCCTTTCATTTCTCCCAGTCCTGAAGAAAGGGCCCAGAGGACATGCCTTGCAAGTGCTTTTGTCAATGGTTAATGTTCCACCAAATAACAAGGAGGCAGCCCTTTTTCTATAATGAAATATGAGGTATTATTTTCTTCCCCATTATTTAGCGTTGTGAAACCCTCCAGAAACGCTTCAATCATCTGCAGCTATTTTTCTCAAGACAAATCAAAGTATAATAAATGGTGTTTTGCATATTGAGAGGATAATGGCTATTGCAAAAAAAAAAAAGATTCCTCTCCTAAATTATTCTAAGTTAGCCTAATTTATATTCCCTTATTAAGATGAAGACTGGCAGCTGAGAAGAAATTACTCACCATGCCCTGAGATGTTTCTCAGGTTTCTGAAGCTTATACAATTGGGGAGCCTATTTAAAAAAAATTATATTAAAAATCTTATTTTCACAAATATAACAAAAATATGGGACCATGTGACCACGTTACTTGGCCATTTCTCAAGACCTTGAAAGCAGCCTATGACAGTGAGAAGTCCTAAAGTAAACTTTATTCATTCACAGTAAACTCACCTCTTACTGAGGGTTTGCTTAAGTTGCAGATTTATTCTAGAAGTATTGGGGTGTGTCTATCTCTGCAAAGGAAGTCTGAGGAGAAAATGACAGGAAGAAATGGAGTCAGGGCCGGGCATGGCGGCTCACACATGTAATCCTAGCACCTCGGGAGGCCAAGGCAGGAGGCTCATTTGAGGCCAGGAGTTCAAGACCAGCTTGAGCAAGAGCAAGATCCCATCAATACTAAAAATAGAAAATTTATTGAGGCATGGTGGCCTGCACCTGTAGTCCCAGCTACTCAGGAGGCTGAGGTGGGAGGATCGCTTCAGCTCAGGAGTTTGAGGTTGCAGTGAGCTACAATGATGCCACTGCACTCTAGTCAGGGTGACAGAGCAAGACTCTGTCTCAGAAAAAAAAAAAAAAAAAAAAAAAGAAATGGAGTGAGGACATTTAAAAACTGAATTTCCACATTTCCAAGCAATTAAAATCACAGTTGTAAGTGGATATTTCAACAACATTCAGTTCACAGCTATTCTTTATTCCTAAGAAAGACCCAAATAACCAGATGATATTTGAAATGCCTTAAGCAAAAAAAACTCATGGGAGGTGGGAAGGGGGTGACAACTCTTCTGCATCTAACTACTAGGAAACAGTCTGTGTTCTGCTTCACGGCGCTGCCTGAGACATCACACACACACTCACATCCGTTCGACCTCGTAAATTAGCCTGAGAACAGGACACAGGGCCTGTGAAGGCATCCACGTTTCTCAGCATAACTCCTGTCCAAGCACTGCTTCCCTGCCCCCGTCTACCGCAGATGGCGGGTGTTGGGAAAGAGGCCAGACTCAAGCGGACCAGGTCATTTTCCTGGTGCTTTGTCCCTGGCTTTTATTTTCTGGGAATCCCACAGAGTCAGCACAATCAGGATAAGCTGAGCTCATGCGCGGACAAAGAGCAGACTTAGCGCCCTGGGCACAGCTCTCCCTCGGCAAAGTGCTCTGGGCTCGCTTTGCACAGCTCGCCACCGGGACCGTGGGGAAGTGGGAGATGCTGGACATGAACGTTGCATAGAGAAACATGGGTGCCTTTGTCCTTGGGCTTAGATCACTTTTTCACATCTAAATGCAAACGCGATAGCACAGACCAGTGTCTCCAGAACAATCAGATGGAAACAACAGCATGCAGTCAAGAGGTTGCTTTGTCTTCCCATTGGCGAATATCTGCACATGTGGAAACATCTGGAGATCTGCGTGAACTCAGTTTGGAACCAGATGTTAGACATCCTGTAGACATGGCCTCTCCCACCAGCCACCATTTTCATAGACAACTGTTTACCTGATCCTTCCTAGAGACCTCGTAGAACAGTCCTAAATCGTCCCAGTCCTCACTCAGCTTGGAGCCAAGGGTGGTGACATGTACAATGACAGCTCTGTCACACATGAGGCTGGCACCGGGGCTACACAGCACAGCTGCCTCTTTTATTCCAAAGGGCAGGCTAAAAACGACTGCGTTTTACATTCCTGGCAGAGCATCAGTCCTTCGTGGAAGGGACCTGTGAGGACAACTCAGCAGCTTCGGAGGCCTCAGGGTTTCTGCAACTGAGCACAGCTTCGTGCATGTGTCACAGGTCACACCAGAGTGGCAAACAACCTTGCTCAGTTCCTCCCTTCTGCCCTGCCCTGGCCAAGGAAAATGAGTCCCTGCTTTGGAGCCAGAGGAACACAATGACCTCCTTATCCCTTTTTAAACAGGCTCTTTCCTTGCAAATCTCTGCTAATAAGCACAGCTTATCTTTATTCACCAGGTAGCTCCTTTCCCTTCCGAGATACCAGAAGGCCCAATGAAGGGAGACAGAAAGAAAAGCCTTTTCTACACAATGACAAGGAGACAGCACTTTTCCATCTAAAAATACTCAGATGGCCTTCTCCTTAGTGGACGCTAACTTGTTATAGATAGTTTGGGGACAGCTTTGAAAAACTTCTTAAGAGAATTCCATGTGGCCTGCAATTGATGGGCATTACCATTTAACTGTCCCACATTCTGTTATCCTTCCACCAACTGAGCTAAACACCACAATGCAAAAGAAACTTTGAAGTCTAGCCCCTACCTCTGAGCAGAGTTACACTTAATTTTTCGATGTTCTTAGAATAAAAGAGCTTAATAAGCGTTTGTGATTCTCCCACCCCCACCCCATTAACCAGGAGTGAAAGCCCTTATTCTGAGTTCAGATACCAGGAATTCTTTTTTCTGAAGCACGATTTATGACTTTTATGCCATTTAATGCCAAAAATGCTACTTTTCCATTAGCTGATTCTTATGCCGTACAATAGCAGCTCAATCATATTTTATTTTATGGAACTCTACAATACCCTGGAATGTATAAACCACAGCTGTGCATAAATATATATTAAAGGGCACAGCAAGTTGAAACTCCTAATCTTTTAGTTCATTTGCATAATTTTAAAGACTGAACAGGATAAATTTTAGTCCTGTAAAAACCAATAGGCCTAGTGAAGACTCAAATCTCTATCCCAGTTTCACAGGGAGCTCTAGGGAAGCACATTCCCAAAGTGAGTGTTGTTAGGTAAAAGCCAATGCCCTCCTCTAGGTCAAAATTTTGCAAATGTCCCAAGCAAAATTTTTTCCCATTCTATCGATAGAAAAATAGATTATGTTTCACCTGGATCACCTACCAAAGGCTTCTGCCATTCAAAGGAATCCCAAGATCTGCTTGACCTGTGAGATGCTTGAGGACAGGAAATGTTATCTTTTTTATTTTTTTAAATCTCTAATGCTAAGCATAGAGACTGGCAGTGGTGGTGGTGGTGATGACGACGATGATGATGATTATGGTAGCAACTGTTCATTGAGTATTTACAATGTGCTATATTCTTCTGTTTTTTGAGACAAGGTCTCCTCTGTTGCCTGGGCTAGAATACAGTGGCATCATCATAGCTCACTGCAACCTCAAACTCTTGAGCTCAAGTGATCCTCCTGACTCAGCCTCCCAAGTAGCTGGGACTACAGGCATGTGCCACCACGCCCAGCTAGGTTTTTAAAAAATATTTTATAGAAACCCGGTCTCACTACATTGTCCGGGCTATTCTCAAACTCCTGGCCTCAAGCAATCCTCGTGCCTTGGTCTCCCAAAGTGCTGGGATTACTGGCGTGAGCCAACGCGCCTCACCACTATATCCTTTATGTGCATTAATCATTTATTCCTCACAGCAACCTAGAAGCCAGGTACTATTAACAACCTTATCCTACAGATGAGGAAACACAGTAACAAACTGCTGAAGTGACTGCCCAAAGTCACACCTCTGGTTAGTGACTGAGATGGGATTCAAACCCAGGACATTTTGATTCCAGAACCAGTGTATTCAACTACTATGATAATATAGAGTGGTGTATGGTAGATGTTTAATAAATGTATGTTGAACAAAACTGAACAAATGTGACAGAATTTAGTGGGATGCTTCTCTTCCTATTTTCAACCCCTGTCTGATTTGCAAAGGCATTTGTTTGTTACAGTCCACGTCATTGTGATTACTATTATGATGATCGTAGCTCTCCAAATAGACTACAAGTCCCTCGAAGGCAAGACAACATATTCTTCACAATAATAATAGATACTGTATTATGTTCCATGCTTTCCATACATTTTTTTAAATCCTTACAATAGATCTGAAAGGGATATATTATCATCCCCATTTTTTGGTATGGAAACAAATGCAAAGAGGTAAAAGATTTGCCTGTGGCTACAAAGCTAGTAGTGGAAGAGTCACGTGCCTTCCGTCTGCCTCCAATATTTCCACTTTGTTCTACTGAGAGCAGACTACTTATATTATCCAGGTCTTGAAATTCAGCATGATCTAGGATATTTGGGTATTATCTCAGTTACTCTTCATTCATAGCTCTCTCTCCTTGCTAGGCTGGTGAAAATTATAGACCCCTTGTAGATGAGGGGTAGGAAGGAGAACAGATGTCACATTTCTGGTCTGGTCAGGTCTGGTCTGCTTTGGTTCTCTGTCTGATCACATTTGCCTGAAGGGGCTACAAAAAACCAGCAGTGGGAGTAGGGGGGACTGGAGGTCAGAATCTGTTTATATGAGAGAGCTAGATGGAGAAGAAAGCCCTCTACTTTTGCTGTTCCACCCTAGGGCTAGCACCGCTCTACTGCTGACATTTACAGTGTCTGTTGGCTGACCTGACAGGTCCCATGTAGCCTCCATGGCTATGGTGCTTTGGGAGGATATGGACCAATTTATCCAGCAGCCCCAGCTCCCAGAGGGACAGTGTTTTCTCACCAGATCCTAATACAGTCTGAGGTGAGGGTATTTCCCTAGAATCCATGGTATCTCCTGCCTGTCCAGTCTCCCCTCCTTACCAGTCTGAGATACGGTGTCTGGCACAAGGGAAGGGTGTTTCTTGGAACGTAGGCTGTAAAGAGGTATTAATATCATTTTTATTCTCAGCTGGAAGCCTTCTCCTTGGGGTAATGACCAGCCAGTAGCTGCAGGTGTGCAAAAGGGTTACCCTCCCTTGACACTTGGTCACATTTAATGAATTAATATAAAGGTGAACCCAAAGACAAGAAATACCAAAAGGAGGGATAGACTCCTTGGCCAATCAGCCTATTTATGTCTGAAATCACCCAAAGAGATCGACCTAAAAAGATATTTTAACTGAGTGCTCCAGGGACCTCCATGAAATGCACTTAAATAACAAACCTAGTAAATCAAACCCTCCAAACTAATATCACTTGCTCATCTGTGCAATTGGCTTTCCACTTGGTTGTAAGCAAGAGGATAAGGACCATATCTTCCCTGTGCTCCCAGCACAGTGTGGCCCACAGCAGGCACTCAGTAAGCATTTGCTGAATGAATGTTGAACATCATCAAGAGAGACTCGTTTGGCCATGGTCTGCAGGAGTAAAGCATAAAAGATAAGAGAAAATAATAGAAGAGAGATACCCACATGGTCCCTGGCTCTCAGTACCTAATAAAAGGTAACAGGGCTGTTCTGATGGTCTGTGGCCCCTCAACAATTACAAGTGAATTTGGGGAATAAATATGTTCACATCTAGACCCAAAGCACTAGTCCTGTGAGCACAAGTGAGACTGACATTCAGTTTTGGGACAGTAGAAATGAGGAAGCTGGCCTCAGGCTATGAAAATGCAGGTCCACGGATGAGGCATGGAAGTCAGAAGATCAGCATTGGACGTGGACCCTTCCTCCTAGTCCCACCAAAGTTAGTGTTCAGCATGTAGCTCCAGGGCACATGGGCGGAGCCTTGTCCTCTGTGTTGTTCCCTTTATTCTCCTTCATGTCCATTCTGGGCATGTCACCAACTCCCCAGCCTTGATTCCTCACCCCAGCTCTGCTGTCCCATCTCACCTGGGGCAAGTTTCTTGATTCCTCATCTACAGAATGGGTACGATTCATATCTCCTTTACCTGGTTCAGGAGTTCTGGGGGAATCCAATGAGATCATTCATGCATCCTTTCAACAAGTATTCATTGAGTAGCTACTAAATAACATATTGTAAGAGGGACTGACAGAGACACAGAGATGAATCAGACTGGTCCTACCCTCAGGAACCCAGGCAACGTAAAAGGTAGCACAGGTCTATATTCCAAGGTGAAATTCGTCCATCCGAGAGAGGCTCCCACACTGCTGTGAAGCTCAAAGAGAAAATGGATTATTCCAGCAGGAGGTAACAACGAAGGCTCCCGAATGGAGGCTGCTTTTTTTTTTTTTTTTTTTTTGAGACTGAGTCTCACTCTGTTGCCTGGGTTAGAGTGCCGTGGCATCATCCTAGCTCACAGCAACCTCAAATTCCTGGGCTCAAGCGATTCTCCTGCCTCAGCCTCCTGAGTAGCTGGGACTACAGGTATGCGCCACCATGCCCGGCTAATTTTTTTTTTCTATGTATTTTTAGTTGTCCAATTAATTTCTTTCTATTTTTAGTAGAGACGGGGTCTCGCTCTTGCTCAGGCTGGTTTCGAACTCCTGAGCTCAAACAATCCACCCGCCTCAGCCTCCCAGAGAGCTAGGATTACAGGCGTGAGCCGCCGCGCCCGGCCCAGGCTGCTGTTTTTGAGCTGAATCTCCAGGGTTAAAATGTGGGCAGTTTGGAAACAAATTGCTACCCAAATATTGGGCATAAGTTATAAATAATTAACTTATAGAGTGCTCCATGTTCCAAAGTAATGCCTGCCTAAACTCTTAGGTTTCAAGCAAATAATAGATAACATTTATTGCATATTTGTGCAGGGCAAAATACTACCTGCTTTACATTTGAGAACCCATGTCATCTGAGCCAAAATCCTAAGAGGCAAGATCTAGTATCATCTCTGTGTTACAACTGACGAAATTGAGGCACCGAGAGGTTGAGTTTCTTGCCCACGGTCAAACAGACAATAAAATTGCAGAGCCACTATTTAAACTGAGGTGGTCAGAGTCCAAATATTGCCTCTCACACAAAGGAACAAAAATAACAAAGCGATTGCTCAGTTAATTCAGTCTCCTCGGAACTATGACTTTGAGAGAAATAAATTGTGGACCTGGTGAATTACAGCACAACTTCTCTGGGAAATTACATTTCAGATGGAGAAGCTACAGGAATAAAACCTCCTTTCTCATTTGAAGTAATTCCAGAATATTTTGTGCTGTGGCCGGTAGATGGCAGAAAGTGACAAGAAAAGGACCAGAGGCTACAGCGAGACCCCACACACACACACACACACACACACCCCACCCCCAGCTAGGCCCAGCTTGCTCAACAAAATGTATTTTGCCTATAATGTGGTTTGTTTAAAATAAGAGACCCTTCCACCTTCCTCGAAGTGAGCTCCAAAGTAGAAACTGCAATTGTTTATTTGCAATTCTCCAGTCGCCAGATTCCTAGTAAGGTGGAGAAGAACCACCCCAGCGGCGTGTGCAAGGCGTTCCCTCTATAAAGCTGTCCTGGGTTCTGGCCAGTGCTGACCAAGTCACCCCGGGCTCCTCCTCAGCCCCTCTGTCTACTGCAGGAAGGCTGAGGGCTGCTCCAGCGATAAGCTGGGGAAGTACTTGGCAACTCTGAACAGCTCTGCCCCCCGTTGAGTTAGGCAAAAGGCAGCAGAGAATTCCTTGAACGAAGATGTGTTAAGTACCTATTGTGTGCTGGGCTCCAGGTAGCTGCTACTTACCCTCCTCCTGCTTCACCGGCCACAGCTGTTGCCAAATGCGGGAGGAAAGAAGTTAGTTAGGTGGATTCCTTTCCTGAGTAGCTCCGTCTTGAAAATAAGAGAAACTAAAAACATACTGGGAACTCTAATTTACAAGAAAACCCGAGAGTATCATATTGTCATCTCAGATTATAAAAGACCCCTCTAAGTATGAAAGTAAACTCAGAAGCTATAATGGAAAATGTATTATTAAACTTGGTTACATAAACATTTTAATCTTCTGAACTGCAAAAAGCACTTTAAAAATCAAAAGAAAATATTAAAAGCTACAAAACATATGACAAAGGACAAATATGCTTAAACAGAAATATTCTAAGAATTCTTATCCATCAGTAAAATACCTATATCAATAAATCCTATAAACCAATAATTTTATAAATCCATTAGATGAGCAAAGGACATGATTAGGCAGGTTAAAATAGAGCAAAGGGCCAATAAGACGTTGGAAATATGCTCAATTTCATTCACAATAAATAAATACGAATTTAAATGGAAACAATAGCTTATTTTTCCCCCCTGGGTATAAGCATCCAGCTCTCTCCTGGGGTATTGGTAAGTGTAAGTTGGTAAAACTTTTTCAAGAACAATTGGGCAACACTTAGGAATGTGTTTGCATGTCCTTGACTCAGACATTCAAGTCTCCTCTGCCTCCCTCACTGAGATGCACACAGCCAGTCCCCTATTTTTCAATATCTCCCATAGACTGACGGTGGCCAGACTGGGTCTCCAGCCCTGACCTCCCCCCCCACCCCCCGCACCCAGGCTCCTTTCTGAACACCTCCCCCGGGCTGTGCGCCAGACACAGCAAACCCCAGTCCACCATGGGACTCTTCTTCCCTTCCCCCAGCTTCTCAAGCTTGTCCCTTCCCCGCCGTGCCCTCTTAGTAAACGGCCCCACCACTTGGCATTGTAGCAAAGTCTCCACACCTTGGAGTCTTCCTTAATAATGCTTTCTCTCCTCGGACCTGCCAGACACAGTCTCCTCTTTGACTTGTTGTCCTAGAATATTCTCTCCCTCACTTCCTTCAGGTCTCTCATCAGAGACGCCTTCCCTGACCACCTGCTCTGAAATAGCAGCCCTATCCCTTCTCCATTTCCTTGCCTGGCTTTATTGTTCTTAGCAAATGTCACTACCTGATGTCATGGTATCTGTTTGCCTGTCTAGACACTAGCGTGTAAGTGCCACTAAGGCAGGGTCTATATCTGCCTTCGACACAGTATTCCTAGTGCCTTGGACATTTCCTGGCACAAAGCAGGCTCCCAAAAATAGGTGTGGAATGAATAAATCTACGACTTTATCCTCCAGACGTGTGTGTGTGGATATATATATTCAACTAACCATGCCTTAATAGGAACTGATTAAATGAATTGTAATGTTTGTTAAAATGCCTCTATTTCCTCATAGAAAAAAATAGAGTAGAAGAAAAGTACCCACCTCATATGGTTTTTGTGAGAATAAAATAAAACGCCACCTGGTTCTTGACACACAGACACACTCGATAAATGTTAGCTGCTGGCAGCTCGTCACTGCTTGGCAGTCAATCAAAACAATGAGTTAAATCAGGTGCACTGACATGGGAAATGTCCATAGCATATTGTTAAATAAAACAACCAAGGCTGCAAGCAATATCAATAGTATGATCCCAGAAAAAGCCCCAGACGTAGTCTGGGTAAACACCCCAAGCGCCTGGGTGGCTATAGTAGCTACCACTGGTGAATAAAGTTCACAAAGAAAGGCTCAGGGAAGAGAGATGGATCCAAGCATGTTACTTTTCTACTTACATACACTTCTGTATGGTTTGAATATTTTGCAAAACATATATACTACTCTTACAATATTTTTTTAACTTTAAAAGAAGATAAGTCCATGAGAACTTCTCTGTGGCTAGGCTGCAACAGGAAAATGTGTTGAGCTTCCAAAGAGTTGAAGTCAAGCTGCTAAAGAAATTTTGCCCTAACCTGCTTTGAGTTTTCCTAGGTGAAACCTGACACTCCACTCACAGTTCAGGACGAGTTGGCAAACATATTCTACTCAAGTCTGGTGAGGAAATCCTAATCATTAGATTCGATTTGATGAGCAAGATCACAGGACGGCTGTGAGAATGTGTCGAATTAACAAACGTGAAACACGGAGCCTTGTATAGAATGACTGTCCATTAAATACAACTGTGTCAGAATCTGGTCCAGAGAGGGACATTTCTAAGGACTGCGGAGAGTTATTAAATTGCATTTGCTGTTTGCTCTCCTTTGCTGAACACGTATTTGTTGAGCATGGCCAATGTGCCAGGCCCTGGGCCAGGCATGGCTGTAGCGGCACCAGACAGACTTCATCTTTGCTCTCAGGAGAATCCCCTCCTTGGCGCTCTTGCAGCTACAGTGCTCCCAGGATCAGCCAGGACTCGGGGCAGCCTGGTTATTCAGGTAGCGTGCTTACCTGCAGTGCTCTATTTCTTGTCTAAAAATTAAACATATAAAGTGATGGAAACATAAGGACTATCATTAAGTTTGGAAACTTAACCAGTATCTTTCTTGAGCAATGAAACGGCATGAGAGTAATCCCCAAACAGCAGTATTCTAGAAGGGCAATGCCGATGAAATGACATACCACAATGGCACAAGTTTTATTCCACCATTCATGTAGCGGGGATGGAGACTGCAAGAGCTCTAAGAAGAAAAGTCCACACTTTTGGTGCAAAGTAACCCATTACCTAAGCAGAGGATTCTTTACAAGTAAAATATAAACTCAAGTCGCCACACCTGTGTACAAGAATCAAGATTCCATGGGCCCTTCTCAAACATTACCTACTTGAAGAGGGATGTGCGCCCTAAGCAGCAGCCAAGGAAGAGACAAAAATGGGGGAAAGGGGATTGGGACACATTTGAAACACCATCTCCCTGAGCAACTTCCTAGCTCCAAGCTTGAAGGTCTTTCCCTACAAGAGCTCCATCTATTTCAGAAATCACATGCGTTCATGACAATCTGCTTACATGGGTTTGTGTTGACCCTCCATCCACACATTTCAGAAAAATTTCTTTAAAATCACTGCCATTCATCTTTCTTACTCCTTTCAGGTGAAAAATCCAGTGCCTTGCCCAGAGTGGATGCTCCCCAAACCATCTCTACATCTTGGGGACAAAACAAGTGGACCTCAAAATATCTACTTAACTCCCTTGAACTACAGAAAACATCATTAGAGCTCTATTCTGTGTTTCCTTGTGCTCAAGCAAGGCATTGAACAGAGGACACAGGGGACAGCAAGGCTGGCTGTGTCATCAATATTTGTGGAAGGAAACTGAGCAAAATCAGGTTGAAGGTCATTGAGACCCATGATTCTGGGACGGCTTCTGTGGAAGCAGGAGACAGACAGAAAAAAGTTGGTTTCGGGTTGGTGGTTTTCGATGACCCTTCAGGACCAGCCTAATCCCCTCAGCTGCTGCTCCTTATGTGACATCCTTTTTACCTTTGGTTTAAACTAAACCAGATCTCATCAAATGTTGGCTTTGTTCTAAATCTTCCCCCTCCTTTTTAGGTCTAAGTAATGAGCCAAGTCCATTCACCTTTTATAAGGATTTGGCCCCAAAGGCACTGGGTAAAATTTTTGTGGTTGGTGAAGGTAACCCAGGGAGAAGAGAATGGGAAACCAGTCCTTGGCTGTCTCTTTAGACCTTAAAAAAGATCTTTCAAAACAGAGCCTGCTGTTCATTTGCAGAAAAGCACATCTAGCTCCCAAAATTCTTCAGAAACACTTCTGTTCAGTTCCATCCAGATGTCTTACTTATTACTAATTCTAAAATTAAGTGCAGTATTTTGGGGCTGAGAATTATATTTCTGTCCATTTTTTTAAAGAAGATATTCGAATATTCCCCTTCTCTATAACTGTAAACCTTTCAAACATAAATCTTGAGTTAAAAGATAGGCTACCCCTAAAAAGCATTCCAAAGGATTTCCATCTAAATTCAGTAATTCCTGCACTTAACCTTCACTGCTTTGGATTTTCCCGACAGGTTTGCACATCTTTTCCGGCCCTACCCTCAGCCCCCATCTCTCCCAGCCATCGATATATGCCTTAGCAGGCATTTCTTTCTAAGGGCAGGCCAAGCAGGAAAAGCTTCCATCAACTCATCAGGAAACTGGCGGATGCATCTCCTGCCTCCTGCCTTGATCACCACTCTCCCCACCCCACTCTGCCCCCACTATGGAAAATCCAGCACAGTTGTGGGAAGAAAGAGAGAGTGATGAGTTAGCTATGGAGGAGTAATTCAGGGGAAAGCTATGGGAGGTTTGGGAGAACTCACATTAACAGTGGTCATTCTGAAATCTGGCTGGACTGAACCTACAAAGGGGAGAAGAGATCAGCAGCAGAGTCAGTCACTCAACACTCTGAGCATTTATAGTCCCCTGATGAGTAAAACACACCCTTGGGTCAGAATGCTACACTTTCACTTCCAGAAGTTTCTTGGTGTCTCATTTCAGTTCATTTGCTTTTGCTTTTTCTACAGATTATTGAAAGATAACTGGTGCTATCTTCCCAGCTTCAGACTCTGTTTTGAGAATAAGGAAGCAGAGGAATTGCCATTCGCCAAGGCTCGGCTAAACATGGACCCAACTTCATACAAACAACCGGCATTCCACGAACACTCACCAAGCACCCTCTTTGGTCTGGGCACTCAATCATCTGGGAGGTGAGAGAAAGGGACAGTGGCCCAAGCAGGCTAATGTGGCCCAACCCTGCAGGCCCTTCCTTCCTCCACCCATAAATCCATGTCTCCGGTTCTCCCATGCTGTGCGGTGGCAGCACCTGTTCCTTCCTCCCTCCTCCTCACCCTCCTTGTTGGTTAGGAGCTGCCAACGCCTGGCTCCAGGGAGGCGCTGACACTGTGTGTTTTAGAGCTCTTTAATTCTGCCTTATTATCCTCTGTTCCTACAACCGAGGTCTTTGACTGCCACTTTCATTGTCAGGTTTCTCTTTGATGCCTAAATTAATACTAATGGGAAGCCCTCTCAGCTGTTTGCTTACTTTTCCTTCTGCTCAGTTTCTCCCAGTTAAATATTCCTCGGTCCGTGCTGTGCGCTCATCTGCCAGCCCTTTCCTGGATCCACTTTAAAAGAAGCCTGAGTGTGTTACACACATTTGCCACTCTAGAGCCAGGCAAGTCATAGGGGGAGTAGGGAAGGAGATCGACCAAAGGCCGTCTGTTTAGCCCTCTGGACGCCACCTGCTTGAAACTTCAGGCCATCGGCTCAGCCTCTTGGTCACTTGGGTTGAATGATTCAGTCCTTCACACCTGCTAGTATTTCTTATTTAATGATTTTTCCAATTCCCATCATTTGAGGGGCTCATAGAAGGCTTTCGTGACCCCCAAATACTTTTTTTTCTTGGCCTGCTAATATCTGAAATTTCACCTCTTCAGAAGTTGTTCCTTTAGGGTTTTTTTTCCGTATTTGAACCAAGGGAAGGCACACAAACAACTTTGGGATGTTTTGCATACTAAAGTCATGAGTATGAGTACCCATTTGGACTAAGTACTCTGTTGACAATAGCTGAAAGGTTGAGAAAGGAGCTTTCTAGCCCTGAGGCTGGGGTGAGTGGGTGGGAACCACAGCCTTCTTCCCAACTTGCCTGGGAGCAAATGATGTTAAGGGAAAAAAATGTTAACCACCTTCACCTCCTGAGATCATTTCTCCTGGTTTCTTCCCTCCCTAAGCAGCCATTACTCAACAAATATTTATCAAGAGCCTAAAGTTCTGGCTAGAGTACAAAGAGGAAGAAGTGGAACAGAAGATAAAAGTAAATTAGTCACCAATCTTAAATACTTCCTAGGTTCAGAATGCAAGCCGCCACAGAGACCTACAAAGAACACAAACGTACAGACCTTGCCTTTAGAAACTTACAGTCTAAGGTATGAAGAGACACACACCTGGGGGAGGGGCAATACATTCATACATACATGTATACACATACATATGTAGTAACACCAATTTTATATATCTATTCCCCCATATGGGTCTCTTCATATCTTAGACTATAAACTTCTATACATACATACACATGTTCAGTTCATAGAAACAAATACAGATGCTCCTCAGTTTGCAATGGGGTTACATCCCAGTAAATTCATCGTTAAGTTGAATATATCATAAATTGAAAGTGGCTTTTCGACTTACCATATTTTCAATTTATGATGGGCTAATCCAGACATAATCCCGTCATTGTCAAGAATGCATATTGCTTTTTTGCAACATCGTAAAGTGAAAAAATCATAAGTTGAACCATGGTAAGTTGGGGATCTCTCTATCCCTGCTGATCAAACTCTGAATTTAATGGCTAGAGGAGCTGCCCGCCACCCTGATCCCGTCATAGTTTTCTTTAACAGTCTCAACTCAGGAAAATTTTCTC
Organism: Propithecus coquereli; assembly: GCF_000956105.1. NCBI lineage: Eukaryota > Metazoa > Chordata > Mammalia > Primates > Indriidae > Propithecus > Propithecus coquereli. The sequence goes on along the minus strand of NW_012137080.1, from coordinate 1,512,866 downwards.
CTATTCTTTGTTTCATTACTGCTTCCCCTCCATCTCTTCTATTTGCTCCTTCCTATACTCCTCTTAGCCATCCAGGATCTATTCACCAATTCTCTTATCTTTTCCGTCATTATTTTCTTCCTTTTGCTTGTTTGGTTGATTGGTTGGCTTTGTTTTTAGTTGGTTTTGGTTTTTTTTTTTTTTTCGCTTTAAGATATTTTTTCTTCTACTTGGTCTTCCAAATTATTGACTTGAATCTCTCGAATCACAGTTTTTAGTTGCCAAGTCTTTTTTTTTTTTTTTTGGGTTTTTTCTTGAGTTCTCTTAAGTGGTCTTATTTTTGTAATTAAAGTCGACAAATATCTCCCAGGCTGCTCTACTTTATTCGGATTGTTCTATTTGACCTTCACCTATTTGGCTGAAGGGTGTCCTTGTGGGTGTTGTTATTGTGATTTGCCTGCACTTTGGGGCCTCACCCAGTTGTTGGGACTCCCAGGGAGCTGCGGGGTGTGCTGACCGCCTGCCCTGGCAGCTGCTTGGCTCAGGCTGACAGCATAGTTTAGAGGTGGGAATGGAGGGGAAGTGGGATGAAGCCGGGTTGCCACACACCCAAATCCCCTAGAAACCTCAGGGAGCTGAACATTTAAATCACCCTCCACCATATTTTCAAGAATCGCAAACTTAGGATCAATGATCTGGATTCAAATGTGGTGTTTTATTCCCCATCTGAGCTATCCTGAGCATGTCCTATACAGCGCAGCATTCTCCTTCCTTGAGTAGAAATTGAGGATGAGCTGTACTGCCCTCCACGCCTCCCAGGATTTGTTGTGAGCGGCCGGTAAAACAATAACTCAACTGTAAACATTGATGTGTCTTTGTGATTGCTGTTATTCCCAATCCTAGCTTCTTTTCTTTCTTCGACTAAAGTAATAGAAATGGAAGAGGAAGGTATATGAAAAGATTAGGAAATACAGCTGCTAGAGCCCTACAGAGAAATGCCTACAGACAGAACAATCAAAGCAGATTTTCAAGAAAAATACGAATTTATTTGTTTAACCCAAACTGTCGAGAGGAAGGACAACAGCAAACCCACACCAATGCCTGCTCCCTGGCTACTGTGAATCAGGGGTGGGGGAGCATGAGAGGGAGGGACAGGAGGTGGGGGAGAGGAGAGGACAGTGATTAAGCACAGCAGCTTGGGGGTCAGAGAGACACAGGCTGGAGACTCCCTCACCAGTCCCCACTGATAAAAGAAAAACTTTAGACAAAATAAATTTAAAAGTTTATTTGAGCAAAGAATGATTCACAAATCAAGCAGCCCCCAGAAGAAGTTCAGGGACCTCCACTGCAACATAGCAGTGAGTACTTACAGACAGGAAAAGGCTGAAGAGAGCAGAAACAAGGAACAAGAAGAGCATTGGTCATTTCAAAGTTACTTTCCTTGTAAGGGGTTAAAGCAGAGGGAACTTCCTTTATTAGGCAGCTAACACTGGCCTGTTTGGGTATTTGGCTGTTATCTCTTTCCCCTGAATTCTCAGAAGGTCAGATCGCTTAAGTTTCAGTTGGTGACATGGAATGTTAGCATGAGTGGGTCCACTTTGGTTTGGTCTATTGGGGCCCAGTGTAGGAGCTTAGCCCAAATCAATGACTTCCTGTAAATTTTATTTAACACCATTTATGTGACCTTGGGCAAACTATTTTCTCTCTCTGAACCTATTCCCTCATCTGTAAAATGGGGAAATCATATGATAGCTTTGCCATGGGGTTTTTGTGAAGATAAAGTGGGATAACAGTCTACACGGAATTCCTGACCCATAATAAGTTCTACATAAACGGGAGTAAATCGTGTATGTATTGCCCTTTTTCAGACTACTCACACGACATTTGCTTGATTTTACAGACAGACCATTCTTCAACTTTCTAATTTAAACCCCCAACCCATTACTTGAAATTTAAGGTGGGGAGGGAATCCCATTCTTGAGTTAGAAAATAACACCCCTCGCTGGGCGTGGTGGCTCACACCTGTAATCCTAGCACTCTGGGAGGCCAAGGCGGGCGGATTGTTTGAGCTCAGGAGTTCAAGACCAGCCTGAGCAAGAGCGAGACCCCGTCTCACCAACAATAGAAAGAAATTAATTGGACAGCTAAAAATATATAGAAAAAATTAGCCGGCATGGTGGCTCATGCCTGTAGTCCCAGCTGCTTGGGAGGCTGAGGCAGTAGGATTGCTTGAGCCCAGGAGTCTGAGGTTGCTGTGAGCTAGGCTGACGCCACGGCACTCACTCTAGCCGGGGCAACAAAGTGAGACTCTGTCTCAAAAAAAAAAAAAAGAAAGTAACAGCCCTTCTGTGATAAGATTGAACGATGAGTTTCTCATCGTTCAAGCATAAAATAAAAGTGAATAAAAATAAAGTGAAATTAACATTCTCATCCGCTGAACACAGGCCTCAGGGAGAATGGCAACTGTCACTGTGTCATTGTGGAGGGACACTGACAAGCAGGGACACAGAGTGCCTGGTAAGACACTGTATGTCTAATTATAGCAGCTTTAATTCGCTGGCCTATTTTGGCAGGGATGGCCCCAGCACAGATTCATGAGGACAAATAAAGCTTCCGCATCTTAGCGCTTGGCTTGACAGCCAACGAGCACTCACGGAACACCTGCTCAGTGCTAAGCACCGAGCATTAGGGGGAATCAAAAGAAATTAAAGAGGTGGTTCCTGCCCTTGAAGAGCTTATGGTCTACCGAATCAAGCTGCTTCCACGTTCTTCTTTAAAATAGATTTATAATAAGGGTCTGCAAATCTAAATTGTGTGGATACATATGTGCGACCTGTTCATGCAAAGATTACATTATTCAAAGGAAAAGACTATATGAATGATAGTTTCCAAGTACAGATCTAATGAAGTTCTTTAAAACTATATTAAATTCCTTTGAGTGCATCAGGCAAGCTGAAAGGAGTATATGACCCAGTTTTGATCACATCTTTTTCTTCCTTTTTGCCGACACACAAATGCATAAGAAAACTGCCTTAAATGAAAAAAGGGACTCCTCCAAGGATGGAGCGGACGGTGGGTAGGTTGGCAGCCAGCCCCAGTGGTGGGGGCAGTGTACAGACCACAGGCCTCTCAGTCAGCAGCAGCCACGACACAGGAGCCTCAGGAGTCCCAGGAAAGATCATCCCAGAAAGAGCCGGTGGAGGGCAAGCTCCCAGAATTAGGGTCTATCTTAGGAACTTTTCTGGCTGAGGAGTTAGAAAAAGATGATAATTTTCTTACAGTTATTCATCCAAAGGCTTCAAAACATTTTGTTTACTTTAATCCAAATGCCCACACCAACACTAACTTCCAGGTGCCAGAACTTTCCATACACACCACCTCTTACTCTCGACATAAATAAATTAACGACCCCTGTAGTCGGGCGGACACGGATTCCCATTCCTGTTCCCATCCTAGTTGGTTCTGCAAATTAGACACATTACTGATCCTAGCACAAGGAGACATTCGGGGAATGGCAGCTCCTCTTGTCTGTTCCGCCTTGGGGACAGGTCTTCCCAGGTGACCTTACCTGTGTGACCTCCTTTCAGCAAAGGGTCAGTTCTGGGCTCCTTAAAGGAAACGTGCAGAAAAGGTTCAGAAAACCTCTGGAGACAAAGGGCTGCATAAGCTACTTGAGTGAAACCTTCCACTCCAATTCCCAGCCCTGGGTGGGCCTTAGCTATCACCTGGGCTTTTCCAAATGAAGAACCTTGGGCAAGTTGTTAAATTTATAATGCATTAATTTTCAAATGGGAGTACTACTACCACGCCTACATGAGGTTATGATGAGTTACCTTAGGCCGCGTTTAGAACAGTGTTTGCTCTTAGTGCAAACTCAGTTTCTCTGGGTCCTCCAAAGCAGCTGGTGGCAGAGCTATGGCTACACCCAGCTCTCTGGACTCCTCGCCCAGCGCCCTTTCCCAGATCCCGTGTTTTCACTTTTCTAAACTGCATATTCCTAGCTTTTTCTCTTAACTTGGAGAGGAGTTAGGTCTACATTTACTGTTTCATGTAGCAGAGCAAAACTCCAGATATAAACTTCCCAATATCTACGAATCTATGGTGAAATAGTAGCCTAGATTTATCTGAATTAGAATGTGATCCAATGACATAATTTTTTTTCAAGATATAGTCCTTTAAAACCTATATAAGTAACAAGAATTAAAGCAATATACTGTAGAAGAAAGAATGCTGGGATAGACCTGGATTGTCTTACAGGATTTTTTAGTTTAACATCAATACTTAATTCTTGCTTTTTTTCTGCCCATCTCACTGGAAAAGTAGTTTTGCTTCCGCTCAAGGACAATCCCTAAATCCCTGCTTAAAATCTTTCAGCCACTCCCCATTGCCTTCTGGTTGAAATTCAAACTGTGCAGCAGGGCGCACAAGGTCCAGGAAGGCATGATGTGGCCCCAGGCTTTCTCTGCAGCCTCTCCCTTTCCGCATGCCTTCACCCAAGACTGCTGCCATCCTGAGCTGCTGGTAGTTCTCCAGACATACTAAGCCTTGTCAAGCCACCGTAGCTTTGCACATGCTGTTTCCTCTGCCAGGGATGGTATTTGCCCTGCTCCTTCTCCGAATTCATGCACTCATGCATCAAAACTCCAAGCAGGCACCTGCTCTCCCAGGAAGCCTTCCCGTACTACCCCAGCTTGCCTCCCATGTGCTCTCGTTGCACCCTCGGCCCCATCTTCATCTCAACACTCACAGTAGTGCATCATCGTGATCTGTGCTTGGCTGACTCCTCTTCCACACCAAGAGCAAGCTCAACGCCTAGCAGAATGCCCGCACAGAGCAAAATCTCCATAACTGTTTGACAGGTAAACCCAGTTCCACAACTCGCTACATGACCTTGAGCAATTCATTTGACCCCTCTAGGTCTCAGTTTCCTCATTTAAGACAAGAGGAGTCAAACCAGATCATCCCTAAGAATCCCGCTAGGCCTTGCATTGTACAAGGTACAGGGGGTTCTTTCATTTGTAAAGAGTGATAGCTTTTCCCACCTCATTTATTGGTCAAATGAGACTATGAATTTGAAATTACTTGAAAATTGTAACATGCCATATCAGTTCAAATTATTTTATGTAATTGTAAAAATAAAAAAGTGTCTTTGGCAGCACTTTTGACATATTAGTAGATAATATGCATTTTTAAGTGTTCCTCGAGCACCCGATACAATTTGTCATTTTTGTCATGTAGTTACAACCACTGCAAGAAGTAGAAATGTTAATTTCTCAGCAAATGTGATTAAACAAGTCATTCAGGTAACTCAGCAAGTGACTGGCTGAGATATGATTCCAATATCCATGTCCTTCCACTGCCTTCATTTTAAGTAAGCTTTTAAAAATCATCCTATATCACATTTTTTCCAATAACAAACATAAAACCTCCTCTATTCCACCCCATCAAATTGATCAAAAATCATGAAATAACATATTTTTAATTAAAAGAAACCTTTAACATAACTCATATTTTATGCAGGTAGCCAGAAGGAAATAACATCTAAAAAATATGATCAAGTCTGAGCACAGTCGCTCATGCCTGTAATCCCAGCACTTTGGGAGGCTGAGGAGGGAGAATTATCTGAGGCCAGGAGTTCAAGACCAGCCTGGGCAATAGTGAGACCCCATCTCTACAAAAAAAACCTAGGAGTTCGAGGTTACAGTGGGCTATGATGATGCCACTGCACTCTAGCCTGGGCAACAGAGTGAGGCCCTGTGTCCAAAAAATAAATAAATAATTAAAAATATGATCAAATTAATGCCCTGATGCCATAAAACAGATTGATTGATCACCATGTGCATCAAACTGTCCACATCTTAAAGAAGAGATTATTGGGTTCAGCCCAAATTCTCATACCCCAAATGATGGGCATAACTGCCTTTGCTTCAGCCTTGATTTGCAAGGACTTTGCCCCACTGCCTGGCCCCAGGGCCCCTGACTTCACTGCCTCAGGGCACCAGTGCTCTCTGCCCATTGTCTTGGCAGAAAGGAATTAGCAGTTCTTTAATTCCTCTGTTTTCCACATATAAAATTCCAAAGAACTACCTGCTCTCAGCCACGTGTAACTATCATTTTTCTTCCCCTCTCCTTCCACCAATGTCAGCCGTCTACAGATATATCTTCTGCATAATAATGAGTTGTCACCAGAGACCTTATTATGAACTGGATTTTGTCACCCCCAAATTCCTGTCCTGTATTTGGAGGTCTTTAAAGAGGTAATTGAGGTGAAATGAGGTCATAAGGGTAGGGCCCTCATCCAACAAGACTGATGTCCTTGTAAGATGAGGAAGAGATACCAGGAGCTTACGTGCCCAGAGGAAAGGCATGTGAGGACGCGGTGAGAAGGCGGCCTTCTGAAAGCCAACAAGAGAGCCCTCACCAGAAACCAACCCCACTGGGGCACCTTGAGCTTCGACTTTCAGGGTCCAAAACTGTGAGAAAATAAACTTCTGTTGTTTAAGCCTCCCAGTCTGTGATATTCTCTTATGGCAGCCCTAGCAGACAAACACAGACTTCTACACTTACCCGAACTCCCTCCCCTCCGCCGACATTGAGAGTGAAAACACTAACATACGTATTCATGTAGCACGGAGGCAGAAGGCATAAAAACATTCACTATTTCTAGCAAAATGGAAAGCGTTTAAAAACATTCTCATTAGCAAAAAGAAAAAGGTACTGCAAGGTCTTGCAATTTTTGTATGAGGAGGAAAGTACCACTGGGTTTATCTATTATCTATTTTTTAAAGTACTTAAATAACAAGTGAAAAAGTCTGTCTTTTCGTTCTGCGGTGAAAACTAAATTGCTTTTTTGCATTATGTTTCCTGTTGTATTTTTAGTTAGGAAGTAAAATCTTGGGAACAATGTTTTGGTTTTTCCAAGTGTTCATTTCATTCAAAGCCAGTTAGTCAGAGGATCGCAACCAGTATAAATCCATCATCGTTGTGAGTGCCCTTGATCTCAGACACTGCCGTGCTGAATCCTGAGATAAATCTTTATGCCAGAATTCTATTATTTAGAAGTACAATACAAATAACAATCGGAGGTGACATCAGGACAGTGAGGACATTGCGCTCTTCTTCTTTGTGTATCAGAAGAAGCTAACTTCCGCTCATCACTGGCTAAAACGACAGTCCCAGAGCCTGCAAAATATCTGGTTGGCTCCAACATAAATAATCTTCTGTCCTCTTGGGGAAATTCTTTTTTCATTCTATGGCTCCAGAAAGACTGTTGGCCTCGGCGCACAAACACCTTCTGGAGATGGCATGGAAATATCATTCAGTGAGCTGAGACAGATAAGGATGTGTTTTTACACTTGTGGATAAGTAGACATTGCTTGGAGGACAGCGATCACTGCTGTCAACACGTCCTTTCTCAACTCTTAGCCTGTGGCTCATTTAAAGACAATACAGGGAGTATTGGTTATGGGGGGGTGGGGTGCAATTAGGTAGAAGAAATTGGCAAGAGTGTGATACAGATAAAACTGAAGAGATGAGGCAAAGCAAGAGGAAACATCTGGAGCAGCTGGCAGAGGTCACTTCAGGCTCTTCGCCCGAAGTGGCTCAGTACTGACTCTTCTTCATTGTTGGCCTATTATCTGGTTTTTCCTGCTGTTGCAGATTTCTCTAAAAACAAATAGTTTAAAAGCAAACATTGCCATTTGCTTTGAAGGTTCACAAGATGTCCTCTCAAATCTCGCAGGCAGATCCTATTTC
>NW_012137080.1:1490305-1504682 GCF_000956105.1 Propithecus coquereli | reverse complement strand
TGTTGATCAGCTAATACCAGTTTGATAGTGAGTACATGTGGTGCTTGTTTTTCCATTCTTGGGATACCTCACTTAGTAGAATGTGTTCCAGCTGTATCCAGGAGTATACAAGAGGTGCTATATCACCATTGTTTCTTAAAGCTGAATAGTACTCCATGGTATACATATACCACAGTTTATTAATCCACTCATGTATTGATACTCAATACTCAAAGCTGAACTACACAAGGACCAGCACAATAAACACCCACGAATGTAAAACCACTCAAAAGCTAAAGATCAAAGGCTAGAATCCACAATGGCTCAAGAGAGAAAACAAAGCAACAAAAAGCAACTCAACAGTATGATGAACAATTTACCCCATTTATCAGTAGTTTAAATTTTTAAAAAGTGTGTTTTATTGTGGTAATGACACTTATATTGAGATTTTCCTTATTAACGAATTTTTAAGAGTATAATACAGCATTGTTAACTATAGGTACAATATCGTACAGCAGATCTCTAGAAGTCATTCATTTTGCTTAATTGAAATGTTCAGCACAATGATTTGTAATCCCTATACGTTCCCCACTGCCTCCTGCCCCTGGCCCCTGGAAGCCATGAGCCCTCTCTTTGATTCTATGAGTTTGGCTATTTTAGATACCTCATCTAAGTGGAATCGTGCAGGATTTATCTGTCTGTGACAGGCTTATTTCACTTAGCATAATGTCCTCAAGGTCCATGTATGTGACTTGGAATACGGATGTTTAAAACAATAGGATCCAGTAAGACCCAGTGAATCCCGAAGCCCTCTGAACTGAGGCGGCCCCTCCATGCTCACCTGGAGATGGTTCTGAGTCATGCAGATCAGCAGGGCTCTGATGCGAACCCTCAGTCACCATGGAGCAATTCCGGAGAAGTAGGAAATTTAGCTAACACCGCACAGACATTCTTTAGAGAACAAATTTCAGGAGTCTTTTGCTTTTTCATTGTTTTACTTTCTTGAAAATGAAAAACGTAGATATTTTTGTGACCCCTATCTCTTCTGAATCAGCTACAGATTTCCGTGGACGTTTCAATCTTCATATGTCCAAGACTTAGCTCTTTGATAACTAAATTAATTGAATGAACACTTTATTAAAAGCAAAAATAAGAACAAGAAGTGAATGGGAATTTTAGTTTCAAATAATATCTCATTACACTTAATTATACATGAAGCCAAGATGAAATTTATACCTATACACCCTTTCCCATTATATTTGCAGGGCACTTTCTTGCAAAATGTACCCTACCCCACAAAAAACCGCTATTCATAAATTGTCTAATCAAATCATGTCTCAGCAAATTCTCAACTCTCCTATGTCATTGCAAGGTTAGTGTGTCAAAAAGGTCCTGAATTAAATGAGTAATTAGCTTATACTTGAAAATTTCTTTTGGATATCAGAGATACTAACTTTAGTAGTATGTGTTGTGGATAGCTCTTAGATGTATTTTTCCTTTAGACAAATACCATTTTTGTAGAATATCATTCTGTAAAAACAGATTTTATTTTTTAATGAAAATTTAATGATGTGAATAAAATGTGTGTATCTTTCTCTTTAATCGAACAAAATGCTCAGAAGTTATCCTAGTATTAAATAACTACTACTTTATCCTCTTTTTCTGTAAATCACACTCATTTTAGAAATTGGCACTTTTACTAATATACTCGGAAATGGGGAGACATTGTGCAAATAGAAGAACAGGCTGAGTAGAAGCCCACTAGGACTGATGATATAACACCCTCCGGGTACAGAAAATCTCCCCCCTAAATTCTGCTAGTGGGCTAGGACTTCTCCATCGGTTACACAACCCATATTAATAACAGCTACCAGTTATTGAGAGTTTACCTAGAACTATGTTCCTCAATAATTTTTAAGAGTGTGTAATGCAGACCTGAGACCAGAGAGTTTGAGAACTGAAGCATTAAGTTATACTGCCTTCCACAGATAGAAGCTAATCCAACTTCAGATTTCAAGTAGCCCAGTAAAAAATTGCTACCAAACAAAGGAAACCTTGTTAATAAAGTACCAAAAAAAAAAAAAAAAAAAAAAAAAAGCAAGGGTTTTTGATGTATTTAATAGGTCAGGAATTCTTCATTTCAAGGCTGGAGAGAAATGGTGGGTTGGTTCCCAGACATGGTCTTAAAGCAGAATTTCAGTGAATCCTGGGGATGTCTATCTAGGCTGTCCTCAGCAGCTCTTCTACCTGGGACTTCCTCTTGAGGTCAAATGGAAATGTCTCTGCTTTATAGGACATAGTATAAAGCTTAAAGGCCTGGTGAAGGATCTAGAGTCACACTGCCTGATTTCAAATCCTGGACTATGAAACCATAGGCAGGTTATACCTATCCTCTCTGAACCTGTTTCCTCATCTATACCATGTGGCTGATAACAGTTATGTTATAGGGTTATTGTGAAAATTAAATGCAATAACGCTTCTCAAAAGTGAATGAAGTAAACATCATTTCAAATGCTCAGCACACAATCCCCAGCACATAGTAAGCACTCAACACATTTTAGTATCATTACTGTTATTTTGTGGTTGGTTGGTAGCTAAACATACCCCTCCATGTAGTCTCATTTTTTATCTCTTAAACCCTACTCAGGTTTCAGCGACCAGTTGGTTCTTTCCTTGGCAAGGAATTGATTCTTCTTCTTCTATCACATTTTTAGCAACAAAGTGATTTAAAATAATCAGGAAAATTTTCAAGAAGCAGCTCAGCTGGTTGCGTCTCCCTTTTGAGGAACCATCTGTCAAAGATGGTGATTCTGGAGAAGACAGAAATTGCAGGCCTTGCTCTTAGACCTGTCTCTGCTGGGAGCCACATGTGTGGCCTAAAGCAGATCGAGTTTGCCTCGCAGCCTCATCTTCCTCTGTGAGAAGAGAAGAGGTGTCACTCCAAGGTTTATAAAGATGCTTGCAACAGTGTCATTCTATGACTATGTATTTTTAGATGTAAGCATTATTTCCTCCCTGAAAAAGCAACAGAATATCCAATGCCTTCATGGCTTTATGCTACGATATTATATTTAAATAAAATTGAGTAAATTTTGCAAACAACAAGTATTATGAAATATCAACATAAATGTATTGTTCTTTATGTTTTCCAGATAAAACACAGATTTTAATATGTGCATGGTGTTTTATCCACTTTCTTGAGCATTTCTGATTTATCATAGGAACATAATCTAATCCTAGACTGATTTCCCTAAGGGATTAGTCAACACTTATTTTAATGCCTTTTAAATCTTTGGGTTCATAAAATCTTACATCTCTCAATTTAAATCAAATCTTGATTTCCTGGAAATCCTGGTTAATGTCAACAATCCCTTGAGTCCTTAAAGAGTAGCTGATAACTCGTGGAAATATTTGAAGCAGATTAATTCTTAGTGCTCACTGCTTTCCTACGTGGAGAGCAATATATTTTTAGCTTTGTTTATTTACACTTTTTAATGAGGAAAACAAAAACAAACTTTTCAGTTAGTCAGTCATCAAATATTTATTGACCACTTTCTGTTGTATGCTGCTATAATATTAATAGGCTAATTTACTCATTTTAGTAATCTCTTGAAGCTAGATGGTGTTAATCGCTCCTTTTCTCTACTGTGTTGTTACTTAGAGATTGCATTTATACTCATTGGTCCATAAATGCTCTTCAGTGCATTTCCCTTCCAGTTTTCTTACCAAGCTGTCCAAAATTGTAATGGTGAATAAGACATTAAAATATATATGTATTAAAGCATATATATTTAGCATATACCTTAAATATATAGCATATATTTAGTATATACACTGTATATATTCACATGTATATATCTGCTTACCAATTGTAGTATAAGACTAAAATAAGCCAGGACTATGTTGTCTTTCATTTACGGCATCACTTCCTCCCTCCCATCTCTGCTAAAATAATGTTCTGCACATTGGCAGAGGCACAGCTATCACTGACTTATTGCTGCCATTCGGGATAGTAGAGTACATCAGTTATAGATTAGGTTCAGTCTAATCTATAACATTTGAAGGGAAGTTCTTGTGACATCAGCCAGGCACCATGGGGTAGTTACAATTTACCATCATCACCATTATCATCATCAACATTAGCATCAATCAAGTATAACAACCTGGGAACTCCCTGGGTGGACTATTCTAAGGTGACCTTTGAGTCTGTTTCACTCATTTGTGTTCCTCTACTCAGGGAGGAGACTGGAAGAGAAGACTGTGGAGAAAAGACAGCCCCATAGCCAGGCCTCTTCTCCATGATTTTTAAAAATATCCTCTAAAGGCCGGGTGTGGTGGCTCATGCCTGTAATCCTAGCACTCTGGGAGGCCGAGGCGGGCGGGTCGTTTGAGCTCAGGAGTTCGAGACCAGCCTGAGCAAGAGCGAGACCCCGTCTCTACTAAAAATTGAAAGAAATTATCTGGACAACTACAAATAAATATATAGAAAAAAGTAGCCGGGCATAGTGGCACATGCCTGTAGTCCCAGCTACTCGGGAGGCTGAGGCAGTAGGATTGCTTGAGCCCAGGAGTTTGAGGTTGCTGTGAGCTAGGCTGACGCCACGGCACTCTAGCCTGGGCAAGAGAGTGAGACTCTGTCTCAAAAAAAAAAAAAAAAAATATCCTCTAAATCTCCTCCTTTGGGAAACAGCAGAAGGCTGGAAGATGAGAGACAAGGAGAAAATATATAAAGCATAGAAAAGAAAGGATTTGCAAACCAGAATGCAGCCCATTCTGAGAACCCTAAGGAAGAACAACTCGATGGGGGGAAGACGAGAAGAGGAAAAGGTCTGGAGGGGAACCTGGGATGGACCCTGCCCTGAGGACTGACCCGCAGTTTCTCGGGTTGGAGGATGGATGGCACAAGTCACAAAAGTGAGCGTGCAGGCTTCGTCACAGTCTGGGGGTCCCAGTGTCGACTGACACTCAAAATGAGAATTCCGTGCAGTAATTACACCACCACACCCTTAGACATGTTATTTTAGACCTGTAGCACTCTCCCATATAGACTTTTAAATAATTTTAAATAGAAGCTGGACCTCAAATTGCGTAAGAAAATATTTATGGATTTTTGATTTGCTGCTTATATAATTGAAGCCACAGATAGGAAAAGCCCATTTAATTAGGAATTGTCTACACGGCCACCTAGGTCAGCCCGGCAGCGTACCTCCCAGCCTAAGTCAGTCAACTCCACAGAGAAGGGCAAACTGCCATGATGCAGACTTTCCCAAGGAGAAACAGCATTAGTCTAGGTGCTTATTCACCCCACAAATGGGCAGGATCCCTTTGACCTGAGATATTGCCAACCTTTCCCCACCACACCTTGCAAACCAAGTGAACTGTGGTTTTCCAAAGGACAACAGCTTCGTTGTCAAGGGCCAGTTTTAAAGGCAGCATCAGAAGATGCAGTGGTTCTTGGCTGATGAGCTATACTGGCTCCTCCCTTCTAATTGAAAATAGAGATTCCAGAGTATTCCTGTTGTCTTCCCTAAGGCACTAGATCACAATATGTAGCATGTATCAGAATTTCCAGGGCTGCTTATTGAAATTTGAGATTTTGTTTGGAATTCCTGCCCTCCCATCTTCTCCTCTCCCCAGCCATTGATTCCTCAGGTCTGGAATGGGTCCAGGAATCAAATCCTTCTAGGTGATTTTGATGCAGCTGGTCTAAACACTAGGAGAAATATTGTTGAAATGGGCCCAATATATGTTTTAATGTCATATCATCTCTTAATGTTTGCCACATTTTAGGCTTTTCGGGTCTATAAAACTTAATCTCAGGAAATAAGAATCTTTACCATAGACACTAGAGTCTCATATCAATTTCAAGCAAAGTGTGTGTGTGTTGTGCACACACACACACACGCACACACACGCACATATGCACGCATGTGCGTGTGTAGAAAGAGATTGGTGCAAAGGATAAACTATTCAGTGTCTCTGCAACTTGGGCCCCTTGTGCCTGTGTGTTTTGACTCATCTCTGTCTGCCCTGGTATTATGGGATGAGAAATACACCTCCCAAAGTGATACTCTATATGAGAGAAATTAAAGTAGTAATGCCCAGGCATGGAACCATGGTAACAATTCAAAGTGATGTCAAAAGGGAGCAGCATGACTGTTTCTGTTTCCTGGAGGTAAACAAGTCCATTTGCATTGGAAAGGATGAGTTTTTCTGAAGACAGCCTGAAAAAAAATGTATCTATAAAATCAACTTCTTGGTATTCCCTGAATTCATTCAGACTCACTCCTATACACTTGAATTCCTCCGACAATGCAGGAAGTGGGCTGCAGACACATCAGGCTGCATCCCATTGTGCCCCAGTTCTCGAGGCTCTTTGTGGTCGAAGATGAGGGCTCACCTGCGAGAAGCAGCTGGGGGCACTGGCCACGTGAGTGAGAACGAGGGAGCATGTCCACTGCTGTCTTCAGAGGCTAGGAAAGCACCTAGAGCACAATAGGCTGCTGATCAATATTTGTTGAAGGAATTAACTCCCTGATATGTTGGTCGTTAATGTTCTTTTAACATAAAGCGTTTAAGGTTTTTTTTTTTTTAATCTTTGCACAAAAAAAGATTTGACTTTTTTTATTCTCTTCTAAATTTCCTCCATAACTTTGTTGGTAAAGACATGGATGTTTTCCTATTGTAATCGAATGTGCGTTAAGTTGTTTCACGAATCCAAGTTTGTTCAGAAATGTTCTGCGTGGGCTCCAGGAGACATTGCTTTCCTTCCACCCCGCCCCCCCATGGCTGCTTCTCCCACCCCCAGCACCAAAGCCACTCTCCTTCTGACCCCCAGCAGCCGCACGTCCGCCTGCCCGCCCTCTGTGGCTTTCTCAAGGCTCCTCAGTGAAGACCATAGCTCCAGAGCATGAAGAGGGAAGAGCTTATTTCAGTGGCCTTAGGGCTGCCTGAATGAAAATGTTCCTTGGATAAATTTACTAGAATGATTTTGTAGCCCCTTCCTCCTCCTCTGAAGCTACTCGGGTTTTCAGAAAGACCAATTACCTGCTCTCCTCGACTCACCTCCTGCCCCCCAAACACACACACATACACCCATAGTTGCCTGAGACAAAGCCCAATTAATTCCCTCTGGGAGTGTCCCCCAAATCTCTCTCTTTCCCTCAGAAACATCCCTTCCTGACTTTGAGATATAAAAACAAAGTTTCCTATCTTCTTAGCTGTGGCTCCTTTCTGGTCCTCATTTTTTATTTAACGTGCTCTTAAATTCAAAATGGTCCACACTGTCTTCCTTTAAAAAGAAAAGGAAAACTAGCAGAGAAATATTTTTAGATTATATATTTTTTTAAATCTTCCTTAGTAGTTATTTCCATCCCACATAACTTTAACAGGTCCTGTTTTGAACCTTGCCCTATGGCTGTCACAACTGCCCAGAAGGCCCGGCCGGCAGTGTCCCTGTGGTAAAAACAATCTAACGTGGCTCCAAATTTGCCTATTTAAGAAGGACAGAAGTCGCCATCTAATTGTCAGCCATGGCAAGAAAGCATCTGGGTAAATGTAGCTCATCTAGTTAAGTCAGAAAACTAGAACTTTCTAAATTACAATTCGGTACTTGACTAACAATGCAAAAATCCCATAATAACCAGAAGGGTCAGGCCTGCTGCCTCCTATTGTTCTCTGCTGTCTGTGCTTTTACTTCCTTGTTTCCTTTCTCTCCGACCTGTCAGTGTGGGTCTCAGGAGATACACTCGGGGGCGGGGGGATCATTGTGGAGTAACTACACAAGCTAATGAATTGGAGCGGTCGACGACATACTACACAAATACACGAGATTACAACAAGCATCATAGCTTTCTTCTAGAAAACAGCATGGTAAAATCAAGCATGCTTTTTTTTTCTCTTCCTTTTTCTCTTTTCCTTACCTGATAATTTCAAAGATGCATTATCTTCATTTCTAATAGACAAAGGCTTGAAAAATTCCCTCTCTTAGTTTAGCTGTCTGTCAAGGAGTTCATGATAAACACTTAAAAGCATTACAGAATCTTTTTATTTCGGAGAATGTTAAAGGTGAAAGGGGCTTCAGAGCTCATCTAGTGCATTGGTTCTCAAACTTGGTTTTGTTGGACCCACAAGAAAAGAGATTCTGATTGTGTAGGCTGGGATGGCACTTGGGAATGTGTTCACTTAAAAAGCCCCAGGATTGTTCTGCTATCCAGCCAACGTAGGCAAATCTACTCCAAACACCTTATTTTTCACAGGAGAAACTAGAGACCATAGAGACTAAGTGACGTATTAGAGTTACTTAAATCTCTTTTGAAATGAAAATTTTTTTATTATTCAACAGACATTTATCACGTGCCTACTGTGTGCTCTGCTCTATATTAAGCAACGACAGTATGAAGACAAATAAGACCTTGACTTTGCCCTCAATCACCTTATCTAGTCAAAGCAAGTAATCATCAAATTATTAAATGAATCATTGCATATTAAAAGCATTTGCAAACTATAAAATGTTATGCAGATACGATGTGTAATTATTGCTTTCTCTTCACTTAAACTCTGGAATTTTATGTGAAGTAAATACTCCTGCATTGGTTTTTCTTTTCAGGAAACAGTGGTCACTGTCGCAACATATGATGGAGCAACCTAAGGATTCCACATCATTAATCTGGGAAGACTGATAAGTCACTTGTGTGTATCCACCGAATTACCAGCTGGAAACCACCATGGTCCTATCTCAGTTGACCTATATATATATATATACTTCCTCATCAATATGAGAGGAGGACAAATTAAAAGCCCGTGGACTTCAGCTTTTCCAGACTGTTCTGCTGCCCCTCTGCAGAAGACATAAGATAACAACAGCCCCTTTGTATGTGTTGAGATTCTGAGCATCCATTTCCTTTCTCACAACAAGTCCATGTTTTTGCTGAATGTTGTCCTCTCAACTGTCCTCCTTATGCTAATCCTCGTGTCTGCTGGTAAAGCAGGCGCCCCTCCACAGGCCCCACAGTGGAAAAGTTGCCACTTCGGGGATTGAGCTAGACGGGACTTAATTCCTTTTCCATTCCCTTAGCTAGCGCTGGTGCATTTACTCCCTGATAGAGTGCTCTAGAAGATTAGCAACGGCATTCATTTTCCGCTAACTGCACACAAACACCGTGAGCCGACTCCGGGGCTCACTGATGCCTCAGACAATTCTGTTTTCCAAGTTTACTTTTCACTCTTCTGTGTCTTTTCTTGTGCCATTTGGCACAGTGTCTCGACTGTGTAGAAAACTGACTTTTGGATTTTTTTTCATTTATATTCAGATTCTCTTGTTTCCCATTTGGGGCAGAATTTTACTAATATATGCTTAAATTGCATTTTACTGTTAAGAACAAATCATTGAAGGGAAATGCCTTGTGGCCAGGGCCATCATGCTAATAAGCGGGGAGGGGTTAAGGATATTATACTTTTTAGTGCGTCGCTAACATTTCGAGAACGGCACCTTAAAGGATGACGATCATCCTTTTCCACAAATCGTCCTTCAGTCCTATTTTCTGGGAAAAATCTCGAGCTGGATGGACCGCAAGTCTCGCTTAAAGTGGCCTGTGATGTGCTTGTGTGTATGATAGAACACAGACATAAATATAGTCTTGATGTCCCCAGAGGAGAATTACTTCTGGGTTTCTAATGTTCAGTTACCCAATGAATTAGCCTTACTCATTTCTTTATTCTCCTCTGTATCTGGGATGAATTAAATGTAAATGAGATTACCTCGGACTAGGATATGGTGCAAACCGTAGCCTCGTGACAAGGGGTCCCTTCATAGCATTTTAATCATGCATTTCCTCTTGGAGCCTGACTCTGGAAGGAGATGATGCTCCTCGTTGACAAATCCTCCAGCCCATCACTCTCTCGGAGACAAAGCCTTATCTCAGGTTTGCTCTCAGACACTATGTATCACGCATCCGTGGTCATCTTTCAAGCTCTTTTCCTGTTTATTGCCTTAAAGCGGGGAAATGGTTCACCGAACAAAGGCGGTCCCCCAAGGCCAAGCAGTGTGCAACGCACTAATAAATATTCAAGCCAATGTCTTTCAAATGTTATTGTGAATCATCTTTCCCTCCTTCCTTCCCATGGTTCAGTCATCTTGCTGGCTCCGAATTGTCACCTTTTGTCTCCGGCCTCAGCTGCCTTCGGTTTAGTGCATATGACTGCAATTGTCTTTGTCTCCTTTATCCGCTTCGCTGTGTCTCATTTTCCTAAAGTGTCTGGCACCCACTTTTCCACAACATTGTTCCTTTGTTCCAGGAAAAAAATAATTTTTGGAGGCAGCAGAAACACAGTTCCAAAGGCCACAGGGTGACATCCTCTCTCACCTGATCTTTATTCATATCTGGGTTTTAATTGCATTTTTTTCCCATTTCTCAAGCACCATACACCTCCCTTCCTCCCTGACAGGAAGGAGCATTTTATTTCTCATTCAAAACGCTTTCCTACTGATCTCTATTCTTCAGAAGCTCCGGAGGCCCCTGTTACCTGTTGGTTTTTCTCCTGTTGGTTGATCTGTTGGCCTTGCTGTAGTTTATTACCTTTTCAACCTCTTTTTTTCCCCTTCCTCTTTCCGAACTTAGGCCAGAACTTACAACCTGCTGTCTTTTCTCATCTTCACTATCATTATCTTCAGACTGAATCTTCCCAAAATGGATTTTTTTACCAAGCCCGTCCTCTTTAAAGAAACAAAGAGGAGAATTATGTGATGGTTTCCACTGTCGGAGCGTCTGTGGCTTTGTTTGAGCGAGAGCTTCAAATCCAAAGCTAAACCTTGACTTAACACACAAACTCAATTGACGAGAGGAGTACCCATGTTCAGGCCCACCAATTGGCCGAGGACACAATCAGAGGGTTATTGGCAGGTATCTTCTTATCTCCCTGGTGCACTGAAAAAACTCAATTCATTAAAATAATAAAAAAAGATCTTGGTCCCTCATGTGAGCGGCATGTGATTTTCCATGAACGTTCGGCTCAGAAGGCATCGTGCCTATTATACATTCCATTTATAAATCAAACACCCCTCGTCCTGCGGCTGCACGCTGACATGTCAGCGAGGTTTGGGTCAGCCGCACACACTTCCACGTGAACAGCAGATGAAGGCAAAGAGACAGGGAAGCGGCTCTTTTTTCCCCCCCCTTTTCCACCAGTAATAGGCAGCTCGAACGTTAAAATTGGGCTGAGACTCCAAAACCAAAGTCCCATGAACTATAGAAGCAAAGAGACTTGAGATGAAAGACAGGATCTGTCTGTTCTCTTGGATCCTTCACCTTTCTTTCTTTCCCCTTCATCATGTTCATTGGAAAGTAAAGTATGTGCATGTGTGTGTGAATTAAAGAATATGTCTAGGAAAAGATGGGCTAAAAAATCTAGCCCAAGAAAGACTTTGGTTTCGAAAACCTGTGAAGGTGGTTTGGGCCTAGGACTCTAGGGTTTTGTCCATGCCCAGAAGTGAGAACAGAAGGAGGACTTTCAGGTGGCCCATCAGAAAGCCACAGAGGGTCCCGCTGAGTAGCTCCACCATGAAGGCAACACGTGCCGAGTCAGCCCAGCCATGTTTTAAAGTCGCACTGCAATTCCTCGCTGCATAGGGGACCAGTTTTATCTTGTAGCCTTCCATCTGTGTCAAATGTGCAATTTACCAAGAGTCACTAAGGAGAAGATTTCATTAAGAAAATTAATTTCCTACAGAACAAGGTATGTCAAAATTTTTCCAATCATTGCTCCCTTACCCCCATTCCTACCAGTCATAACCCTATTTATCTTTTGTCATGAGTGATAGAAAACAAAATTAGAGGGAAGGGGAAGGAGAAGAACTCTACTTGCAACTTGTGTTTCCTTTGGACCTTGTTATCCACTGTGCTAGATAAGAACCAGAGAGGAAATGAGTCGAGGGGCTCTAGAAAGATAATAACAAAAATGCAAGGTTGTGAAATTATACATTATCACTGGTAAATGGTCACATATGATGGGTATCGATCCCATGTACAAGTGAGGGTCAGCCAAAAAGGGAAAGGAGATATTGCAAAATAGTAGTAATATAATTTTTTTACTTATTTTTTCATATGTTATGTCCTAAGACTTACAGATCTCCCTGTTCCCAGACTTTAAGAAATATAAAATAAATAACTCAGTAAAACCTCCTGAAAAGGAAAAAGAGTGAAGATGATTAAGGTGTAATACAACTAGTTATTTTCCTTGAAACAATGAAATATTATCAAAACAAATAGGCCATAGCATGGTAAACTAATAGGACTTATCACCAACATTTCCCTCCCGAAGGTCAGACCTAAAGTAATGATCTAGAATTCAGCTAGATTTTAGGATAAATCAGTTGTGTCAGAAATGTTTCATTGAAGGGTTTAGTTGTCATACAGAACAGTCTTTTGTAACCTTTGGTTGATATTCAAATTAACATTTAGTGTAGTTTATAAAAAATTTAGATTGTAGACAGATTGAGCAAAATATTGAGGGCCAGGGTCCAGGCAGGTGAATTTGAAAAAAATAAAATTCTCAGATAATTCTAACGTATATCAGAAGTTGAAAACCATTGAGTTAGTGACTTGGTCTGTGTACTATTTAAGGGCTTTAAATAATAAATAATATGCAATTGTTTAAACAAAGAGTTGTCACTTCATATTATTTTTTCTGGTAACAGGAATGAATCTGTGTTGTTCACCTGGTTCCTCATTATGGTACAGTATTTGCCAGGGGTGGTTGAACCGATAAGAGACAAGCTAACTATCTTCTAACTGTAGGTCAACTCTCCCCTAGTAGCCCAAAGACCATACTGCCTGGACTTTACCAATAACAAAGTGAGTACAATGTAGCCTGCCTGGGTTTGGCATAATTCTTATTATTAGAGGCAATGTTTATTATTGCTTTCATTAAATACAGTAACTAAGTTGAGGATATTTTTCATAGATAATGTGTAATGTACACCTACTGAGCATTTTTATGTTGGAGTCTGACATTGTTTTTCAGGAAAATTTCTAATTCTTTAACTGAGTACAGATAACTTACGTCTTTAAGGCAGATATTCACCTGATTTTGCAAAGTCAGCTTCTGCCTTGGTTGGCAAGATCAGAGGGGGCATAAAACAAGAAGCGATAGTTGCAGTGGGATAAAATTTGATGGATTAATATTTAAGGTAGTTAATTTGCTTAGAAGCAACATTTAGAGAACATATGCCCCATTTGCTCACGAATGTGTTGCAACCAGTTAAGAATGTTTATCCCTAGAATATCATGCTATATGTAAGTTGCTAGCACAAAATTGCAATATTAATAATGTTTCTTACTTTAAAAAATTGTATGTGTTTACCCAGATATTTCCTTTGTCTAGTAATTTGTCTACCCAGTCCTTTAAGTCCTTGTTTGTCAACTTTCTGCACGTACTGCTATCCAGAGCTTTATCAAAAAGTCACAATTAGTTCATACGGTGATTTAATCTAGTACTAGAGCACTTAGATAAATGCATATGCTCAGAATCACACAATATTGTAACTGTGAGATGCCTTAGGGAGCTCCTAGTCTAAACCTTTCTGCTAACAAGTGAGAAAACTAAGACACAGAGCCGTGAGACAACGCAGACGGCCCAGCTGGAATAAGAATCAAGTCTCTTGACTCATGGTCAGTGCTTTTTCCCATTAAATCGTGCTGCCCTGATAGTTCCTAATTAACAAGATTCAGTTTAATTAAAAAATGAGAGCTACTAACTCTTGACTAACAAATCTGATCTGCTGGCTTACAACCAACCTACGATGTGAGCAGAGGAAGGAGAACCCACAAAAAGGTAATAAATTGCAAGGGTCTCGGGTTTATCTGCACAGTATACGAAGGACCCTGGGGCTCCTTCTTTGGGGCTGGTTAAAAGCCCAGCCAGTCACGGTTACTAACATGCAAAGAGGTGGAAATCACTCTAACTATAAATGCCTTTATTAATAAGACCTTAATAATTACAGAGAGAAAGTTTTTCATTTCTACTACTTTGGGTAAGATGAGATCAGAACCAAACACAAAAATTCATTTGCAGTGACAACACAGGAGTTACCTTAGTTTAGTACAACTCCATAAGAATAATAGATCTATAGTGTACTTTAGATCCCATCTTGTGTGTTATGTCTGCCACTAGGAAATTACTCCTGAAATCTTTTTGAATGTCAAGCAAGACTAGTAAACTTCAATATAGTTTACAAAGAACAGAACATTATACTAGCAATCCTTGTATTGCCACTGATTTATTTTAAATTTAAATTTCATATTTATATCAAATTTAAATGTGCATAGCCTAAAATGTCAAATAATACAAAGGCTTACTTAAAAAAAAAGGATTCCCTGACCCCAAAACTACTGTCCAGAAA
>NW_012137080.1:1483525-1489943 GCF_000956105.1 Propithecus coquereli | reverse complement strand
AATCATTACCAGATTACTTATAATACGGTAATGATTTAAATTATATAGGAGAATGTGCCTAGGTTATAAGAGGATGTACACAGGTTTTATGTAAATACTATGCCATTTTATATAAGGGATTTGAGCATCTGTGGATTTGGTACCTGCAGGGGGTCCTGGAACCAATCTCCTTCAGATACTGAGAGACTACTGTATATATATTATATACATACTTGTTGAACTCATCACCATCATATATATGTATATTTTCCCTCCCTCTATTCTCCCAATATAGTTAAATTTTAATTTTGGGTGAGTTCACATTCAGTACTTATAGTATTATTACTATGTTTATCCTAATCATAAATGAGCAACTTTATCAAGTTGATTGTAAGGCTTTTCCCCTCATATTTTAACATCTCTGAAAACAGGATATGTCTTTCAGTTGCTGTGAGCCAGACAGCTCACAGCTGTAATATAGTTGTCATTGCATATGCACAAGTTTGATCATAACTATTGATAGTGTCACCACTTCAGTTAAGCTCATGCATGGTTGGCACCACACATGTTGAGTTTAACAGCCACGTAAAATATCTTCAAGAATAATGGGCATTAAAATAAGAAGTTATTGTATAAATAGGCAAAAAAAAATAGAGCATTAACGTATTAGTGGTAAATATTTGATATTGGAGGAATGATAGTAATTCAATACCTTTTTGCAAAGCATAACCAATGCTTTACGAAATCTAAGAAAAAAGATATCCACGAATAGATGTTGGTTAACGAGACTATAGAAAGGATTCCCTATTACAGCTAATGCAAATGAAGATAGGAAAATACATCAAATCCCTCAGTATAGATGGGAGAAATTTCAAAGCAACAAAAGACTGATGTGACTGACTCATACATAACACAGTACTAACATTTAGTCATTGTGTCACTATGTGATTGCTGAGATTTTTCTTACTTGGTGGTATTAAGACATACAATCTTGGTGCATTTATAATTGAGGGCATCTTAGAAGTCAACAAAATATGGAATTTAATATATTATGTTTATATTTACTGTTTTGAACATTTTGTTTTCCTGGGGCTATTATTTTTTCATTTGTGTTGTTTTCTAAATGCTGATTATAAACTCACCCAGAAATTGTTCTCTAAAAGTATAAATCTTCTCTGAAAGAAGGCAAGCTCAGGAATACTCCCAGATTCATCCGACTGTTCCAATCTGCGCCAGGTGCTCCATAGGTCCACTGCACACCTGATGTCCCAAGATCTTCCTTCACCACATCTGAAGATATTTTTTTCTCCCTATCATATGTGTCTGAGATGCCATGTCGTTACCCTAGATTTATTTCTTTGGTATGCCACATCCTCTAGTTCATTCCAGGAAAAGGAGCCATAGATGTCACATTTTTTGAGACCTTGCATGTCACAAAATATCTTTACTCTGAAGAATAGTTTTGCAGGAATAAAACTCCAGGTTGGAAATCACTTACCCTCAGAATTATTATTATTATTTTTTTTTGAGACAGAGTCTCGCTCTGTTGCCCGGGCTAGAGTGCCATGGCATCAGCCTAGCTCACAGCAACTTCAAACTCCTGGGCTAAAGCAATCTTTCTGCCTCAGCCTCCCTAGTAGCTGGGACTATAGGCACGCACCACCATGCCCGGCTAATTTTTTCTATATATTTTTAGTTGTCCAGATCATTTCTTTCTATTTTTTAGTAGAGACGGGGTCTCGCTCTTGCTCAGGCTGGTCTCGAACTCCTGACCTTGAGCGATCCACCTGCCTCGGCCTCCCAGAGTGCTAGGATTACAGGCGTGAGCCACCGCACCCTGCCTACCCTCAGAATTTTTTAAGACATTATTCCGCTGTCTTCTAACTTCCAGTGTTACTATTGCTAACTCAGACACCATTCTATGTCTGTGACTTAGTCCCTTCCCCCTCTCCCCTGAAAGCTTTACAATTTTCTCTTTCTGTCCAGCATGCAAAAATTCTATGGTTATATCTTGTAATGTCCATTATGCTAGGCTCTTGGTGGGCTCATTCAATTAGTAATGGGAAATTTCATGAATTGTTTCTCTGATGATTTCCACCCTGTTTTCTCTTTCTGGAACTCCTATTATTGAAAAATAGAAATACCTAGACTGATCCTCTAAATTTTTAAAATATTTTCTATTTTATATCCTTGTCAAATTGTTCTACTTTTTTGGAGATTTCTGCCATTTAATCTTCCCCCTTTACTTTTTCACTTCGGTGACCATATTGTTATATTCAAGGGTTTTTAAATATTCTCTGAATGTTCTTCTTTTATAGCATCATGTTCTTGTTTCATAGATATAATGACTCTCTTATATTTCTGACACTAGTTTTTTCCTCACAGTTTTCTTCTCTCCACATGTTCTTTATTTTCTCCAAATTTCTTTTTCTGTTGTTTGGTCCCTGTCTTTCCTGTTAGAGGCTTCCCTCATATGTAAGCTAATCTGCTTATATTTTAAAATGGAGAACTAAAGAGCTGATTGGAAGTTGTAAAGGAGTAAGTCTTCATGAGTAATGGACTTCACTGTCAGGTTATTTTACTTGGCCTTTTCATTCCTGGATCTTTTGCTATCAGTACTTGTAGGTCTGTGCTCTTGGACTAGTCTGATTCCTCAAAGAAGGGACTTCCAATCTTTTGCCTGGCATTTTGGGAGTCTGGAAAGGGAACGGAGGTGGGTTCTCCTTTTTTATGGTATAGACTTTTACCTGTTCATCCTGTTTTTAGGAGGTTATCCCTCCCCTCAACTGTGCTTGTGTCTCCCAGTCCAGAGATCCTGTGGTTCATCTCTCCAGGAAATAAACCTCTCTTTATGTTATGGTATGGAGGAACAGAGAAGGGAAGCCATTGCTCATCTACACAGCATAAGAATACTGACCTGGGCTTAACGGATTCTTTAAAAACCCCAGCAATAATTCTCTGTTTTCTGCCCCATCTACACCTTCACTTTCAAAGACCCCTCCTATTGCCAGTTCTTGAGCCTTTTGTGCTTTAGAGGCTGAAATCAGATTGCTTCTGTGTATTTTCCGTCACAAGCTTTCAGTTTTCACGATCTGGAATTTGTCCATTGCCTTTCAGCTTCCAACATTTTGTTGCTGTTGTCATCTCCCCAGATGTGCTCTTTGTCCTTGAGAATTTATGCCTTTAAAAACACCTTTACTTTCATTTTAGTATGGTTTTGGGCAAGAAGTTGTGATAATCACACATGTTCAATTCATCTACTCGAGTTGAAAAGCCCCCATTAAACTGTGACATAAATATAATGTGTCTCTTGGAATCACCCATGCAATGGAATTTGAAAGTGTTGGAAATAAGCTCCTATCATAAAAATTTGTGCAAACCACATCAGTGACACAGAAGTGTTCATATAAAAATGATGTTTATGTAAATGTTATTCTATATCTGCTCTAGTAACAGGAAAAGAAAGACATTTTCTGTAGATGCAACACAGCATTTGTTTATATTGGCTAGTGGCTGAGGAAGAAGTAAAAGTTTTTCCCCTTATGCATGTCTCCTAAGATTTAGTTCAAATTTTTCCATAACTAGATATAGCTGGTTTTCTGTCACTATCAAATGGAGAGAGCCCCTGAGAGAGAAACAGCAACCAAGGTGAAGAAGCTAAGTCTCAACAAGAAATCCAAGTGGAGCATGAGTTGGGTTTGGATCATCAGGGTGACCCGGGCCCCATGGGGTGCACATGCAGATCCCCTCCCCAGCAACCATGCCACCCTCCTGCTGCACAGCAGCCACAGGCCTTACAGGGCATGACTCCACTGGTATCTCCAAAGATGCAAGCAAGTCAAGGGAATCCCTTTGACTGACTGCCAACACATGCCATTCTACTGGCCACAGGAATTGGCACTAAGCTCAGATCACTTGTCTGATAATTGAAGGAGGGCATTCCTTCTCTTTGGGCACTTTCAAGAAAGCAAATAGCCCAGGTATTTTCATCGGACTCTAGGGCTGCAAAGAAAGGCAGCTTTCGTTTGGAGATAATTTGGGTGGTGGAGCAGAGAGGCAGGAAAAAATAAACAAATAAACAAAACAACTAGATTTTTGATCAACAAACCCAGAAGCCTGGTCTACTTCTGTAATTTCCAATATATGCATCAATAAACTTCTTTATTTTTAAAGTTAGGTTAAATTGGGTTTTTCTTTACTGATAAACCATATCACATGCCTATACTATCTACATTGTCTACCACCATTATACAGTTTATTGTGGGGGGAAAATGCCCCTGTGCTGGCCCACATTTACTCAATTTACTAAAAGAGTGTTAAACTGGGTCCGAAATTAAAATTGAAACCTTACTGATATAATGCATGTACCACATGAGCTTATTTGCAGTTCAGTGAACTCCTTAATTTCACCAGTTGTTTTATTAGATAAAATAACAAATATATTTGTATATCTTTTCCTGGAGACAGCATTTTCTTCTCTCTCAGTCCTTGCTTAATAGCAGCTCTGGTTGGGCATAACTTTTAAAAGCCATTTACTCCATCACCAAAATGAGAACTGTCAAATCATAATTATTAGAAAAAGAGGAATTATCATATTCTGAAAAAAATTTGATTTTAATTTAGAAAATAAACATCGATGAGGATTATTCCCCCTAGAGAATCACTTGAAAGCATTTTTGAACTTTACTGTCCTAAAGATTGATATATTATTGATTAAATAACACTAGGATAAAGCAGCTCAAAATATTGCTGTCTTAGTATCTGAATAATGCAGACATGGGTAGAAAATCAAACCCGATACCTGGGGAAAATTAATATACTTTGCAAATTTAATTATTTGATTGACTACCTTCAGTAATTTAGATAATTGTCGATTTTTCCTTTTATTTTGTGCAGTGTAATAATTTTCCTAACAAAATAAGAAACATAACAAGTATAAACACAGAAAGCAATAATTCTAAGAGCACAGTCCTTAATATCCTTCTCTCCTCTATCCACGCTCACCGTCTTGGTCATCCTATCCAGGCTCCTGGCTTTAAATACCATCAGCACACCAACGATGACCAATTTTAAAGCTCTCACCCTGACCTCTCTCTAGTCTCAAGACTTCTATATCCAGCTACCTTTATGACATCTCTATCTGGATGTCTAACAGACAGCTCAAACTCATCATGTCCAAAACTGAACTGTTGACCTTCTCCCTCGAAATCCGCTCTACCCTATGTCAGTGTATAACAACTTTTTTCCAGTTGCTCGGGATAAAAACATTGAGTCATCCTTGACTCATCTCTTTCTCTCAAGCTCCACATCGAATTTATCAGTAAATCCTTCCTGCTGGCTCTACCATCAAAACAAATCCAGAATCTAAATCACTTCTCTCCCTCACCAATTCTACCAGCCTGTGCTGAGTCACTCTCCTCTGTTGCTTGGATTGTTGCAATGGGTCCCAGTGGAGACCCTGCTCCCACCCGCAATATTGTCCCCCTACATGATTGATCTTTTTAAATGTTAAGTCAGATCATGTCACTCTTCTGCTCAAAGTCATCCAGTGGCTTCCTGCTTTATTTAGCACGAAAACCAAAGCCTTCATAGTGACCTCCATGAATTCATCCTCTGCTTCCTCTCTGACTTCATATCCTTCTCCTCTTTCCCCCTTGCTTACGTAGCTCCAGCCACACTCCAAACATCCTCTCGCTTTACCTCTTTCCTCTCTGTTCTCTTCCACTTTAATTCCGGGTGCCATGAGGTCCTATTTGAGTGAAACCTACACTGGGGATTCTCTTTAAAATCACAAACCCTCTTTTCTGCAGCCACCTGTTTCAGTTTCCCACTATGCTGCTCTATTTTTCTACTTTTCCTTGGCAATGATTACTTTCTAACATTTTCTGCACTTTATTGATCTATATTTATTGTCTCTCTTTCCCACCAGAAGGTGAACACCATGAGTTCAGGGGTCTTGGTTTACTCACTGGTATACCCCCAGCCCCTAGATCAGTACCTAGAACACAGTGAACAATCAGTACACATTGGCAGAGTAAATGGGAAAGGCAGACCCCCTTTATATGCCTTATTTGTTGATGACAAAAACAGAAGACTTCCAAGACTAAAATTAGACCTTTTTTACTTTTATAAAGGGATTTATAATTTGCATTATTTATTTTCTATTGGATAGAAACTTGAATTTTTTTTGAAAATACATACTGATGTATGTAATACCTAGCACTAACAGAAAAACGCTAATAAATAAGCTTTAACATCTTATGCGCTCACACGTAACACATGTCTCCAGAGTTCAAAGCTTGCCTAACACACCTCTCTCTTTGCCCCCACTTGGGGTGGTCCAGACAGACACATTGGCTCTATCCACGGCTGGGTCTTCTTTTCAGATAAATAATTATTTTTCCTCTACTTTTTATACTAAAAATTTCAAAGCTAGAAA
>NW_012137080.1:1475781-1476923 GCF_000956105.1 Propithecus coquereli | reverse complement strand
GGTTTCATAGAGTAGTTTCAAGGTTGCTTGTTTGAAGATAAGCAGCAGGAGTCTTAAGAACTTAATTTTAAGAAATTCAAAGAGCAAAGAATGCACTTTGTTCTTTGAGTTTCTTAAACCTATATTTCACATCCTTTCATAATAATTTGGCTTTTATGGATAAAATGTACACAAATCACTTAGGAAAAAAGACATGCGAAATGACCTTCGGCGACCAAGTCCTTCTGTTTTTAAACGGCACGCACGGAGTATAATATTAAGATTTCTATACGGTAGCATTTCAAGCACATAGAACAGGGCTCAGAAAGAGAATTTATTATTTCTTTATTTTTCAGTTCAAAAATAAAGGCAAAGAAACTTACTCACAGGATTTCTTTTTTTTAAGGTTTTCATTTTTCAGTGTCTGGGGAAAAAAAAAACTGATATAGGCAAAATCCCAACATGATAAAACCAGAACGAAAGTAATAGTGGCTGGGGGGAACCGCTAAGTGAATTATTATGATCCTGGGTCCTACAAAAATTATTCTTCCCTGGTTCTCTCATCTGACCCCACTACAGACTGGCTTTTGTCCACTTCACAGCACTTGAGCCATTAATGATCTCCTCCAGGCCAAATTGAATGTTCTCCCTTCTGTCCTTGTTCACTTTAATCCATTTGTTGCCTTTGTTCGACTCAACCACTATCTTCCTCCTCCTCCATAAGCCTCTCTTCTCCTAATTTTGTCTGATCCTTTAGTATTTCTTTTCTTTTCAACTTTATCGTATATTTTAAAAATAAAAATGAAAATGATAATTAGAGAAGAGAGAAAAAAGAACCCAATCCAAACACTATTATTTTATTGTATTTTTCCTCCGGTTTTTAGATATAATGAATAGGGTTTTTGTATTTTTTTCTATCGAATTTTTTTAGTTATTTCACATGTTGCTGTAAAAGTCTTCATAACCGCCCTTCTTAATTCCTCTTAGTAATTCGCTCTCTCTCTCTCTTTGACTTTCTTCTACTAAACTATTCTCTTTACCCATGGGAATTCACTCCTCTGCAACACCAACAAATCAACTGATGAACCAAAAACTATTTTAGATCCCGCATTCTCCTTTTATGTTTAAGTATCCGTTTTGTTCTAATGATATGAATATTATTA
>NW_012137080.1:1472005-1475731 GCF_000956105.1 Propithecus coquereli | reverse complement strand
GATTACCATTAATATGATTACCGAGAAATTTAAAATTAATATGATTATCCAGTATATAATCCATGTTTGAATTTTTCTAATTTCCCAGTAATATTGTTTATAGCTTTGCTTTTTTTAAATATCTAGGGTCTAAACCATGAACAAGGAACCATACTTAGTTGTCATATTTCTAGAACATTCCTCCTCCTCCTCCTTCTCCACTTGCTCCTCCTTCTCATTATCCTTGCCTTCTCTTTCTTTGTCTGTCATGTCCAGGCTAACTGTTTCCTCGTTACCAGATTAAGGTTAAAGATTTTCAGCAAAACCTCTACCCCAAAATTGGATGTTTAATGCATGCCTTCATAACTGTAAAAGAGGCAGTACAGAGAAGTGATTATAAGCCTCGTCCATGCAGTCAGAGCTACCTGGGTTCAAATCTGGCTCTACCACTCGTGCACTGTGAGAAATGTTAATACTTTGCAGCCCCTTGTCTTAGCTCCCCTGTTTATAAGATGGGGGTCAACACACTCCCCACCCGACAGGACTGTTGTGCGGAGTAAATAGGTTAATCTATGCGAAGCACTCAGAATAGTACCTGGCGTGTGGCAAATGCTTTGTAAGTGTTAGCTCTATTTATAGTTTTAAAACAACGTTGACTCATTTCTATTTGGTGGCTGAGATGGGGAGGGAACGGGGGATGGCGAGAAACACAGGATTGAAGCTTTATATCTTCCCTGAGCACAGAGCAACTGTCAGTGGCCTAGCTGGGAATTTTAATTGTATTGTTATTGTTGTTTTAAAGTCCAGAGTGGTTTTGCCTCATCCCCTTTTGACAAATGACATTTATTGGATTCAAAAGGGGGAGGAAGGGTGGCCTTGCCCTGCTAGCCACAGGCAAGACTCAGAGACGAGCTGTCTTGACCTGACAGGCCTCTAGAGGGCAGCAGAGGCAGGAGCGGCTCTCAGGCGCCCGTGCAAGGCAACCCGCGTGAGTCACTCCCAAGCCATAAACGGGATGGGAGGTCCGCTTGACTCAAGAGACTAAATAGGTGTGTGATTGTTTGTTTACTTGCGGAGATGAAGCAAATAACCATGAGTAACACCAGCATACATTATCTTTTTGGTAATAAGGCCAATCTTAACTTTAACTGTTTCTGAAGACTAAATATATCACACTAATGTGCTGGCCACAAACAAGCCACGGTAACATGAGGCTCACCAGATCTGGTTCCAGCAACTTAATTCTTAGCAAGCAGCTGAGTATTGAGGGCGGCTTAGTGATGCAATTGCTGCCAGTGCCAGCTCCCCGTGGGCAGGGAGGACCGTCAGTTCTGTGCAGAGCAGAGAGTTCCTCTCCCTGGCTGCCGTCTCTTACTCTTCAAAGTTTCCAAACACACATAAGGCTTTTCTACTTCACGCCAACTCTAAGACCATTTTGTAAATGTTTCTTACTATCAGAACTCAAGTTTTCTTCTATAGTGTAACTATTACCAAGGGTTGGATAAAGGTCTCTTTTAAAATTACAGAGCATCCAGAAATAAACTATAGATGATTATTACAACATTTTCAGTACATTCTCTGCATTCCAGATGGGTAGCACAGGGTCATGGGTAAGAGCATGGAATCTGAAAGCCATAACCTGGGCTTGAATCCCAGCTCTGCAATTAACTAGTTGTGTGCACTTGAACAATTTAATCTCTGTGCCTCAGTTTCCTTTTCTGTAAAATGGAGACAATAGCCCTACCTCTTAGGGTTTGTAGGAGACTTTCAGGAGTCAATATATGTAAAACTCTTATGAGAGTCCTTTGCACTGAGGAGTGTTAGTTTTCATTATGTATTAATAGGATCTCAAAATCTTTTGTAAGCATGCAAGCCTTTCTTCCTCATTCTCTCCTCAACAATCATGATGCACAGCAAAGATTAGAGCTAAATGTACCCACAGAGCATTACCCTCCACAGGTAGATGCGAAAAAGGAGCATTTGCCCCCCTCACCCAAAACGCATAGGAAGAAAACTGCACAATTTCTACATTTCCTAAGCCTTCCCTGAAAGCGCTCTCCCTCTATCTGGTCCCCTTCCCTTTCTCACAGCATCTTCTCCAAATCTGGGTCTGACTTTCTTGCAGGTTGAGTTCCCACTTGTTTCTCTCTTGGTCTTTCCCTCTCCAGCATAGCCATTCTAAGAATCTTGAGGAGATTACTAAATTAGTGACCCACCACTATGCCCAAACCTTCACTGTTTTTACCTAGTGAAAGCAATAGACAAATATTATACATACTCCCCTTTTTTTAAATTGAAAAATAAACATAATTCCTATAGTAAAAATAAAGTAAAAAAAGAGATTTTTAAATATTTCAGAAAACAGATATACTGTTCTACCAAAACTAAAAAAGTGGGGCGATTAAGGGGATGAGGATTATATAGAGAATCAACTCAGCATTTTAAACTGATGTTATCTCAATGGAAAAATAGAATCTGTACAAATACATCTTGTTAAGAAAGACTTATGGTATCACTTTTTCCATAATTCTATAAGATCTTGGCAGACCCCATCAGCTAGAGTGGGTTGGGAGTGATACTTTCTTCAAAGTACCTCATTTTAATTTTTAGTCTGTTCTCTGAGCTTACCTTAGACTTGGGGAGCTTGGGTGTCTGAACCTTAGTTCAACAAAGTATCAATGGATTTCATTTCAGCCATACTTCCAGCATTTTTAGATACCCAATAAAATCAAAATAGTTTATGCTATTAATACATAGTCCATTGTGACAACTGTAGAGAATTTATTGATAATACCATAGCATACTGGAAAGATAAGATCTCACCCAAAATGACATAGTGGCTAAGCACATGGCTTTTGGAATCAAACTACAGGGTTTCAAATCCCAGATATTCCACTTAGGAGCTTTGAGATCTCGGGCAAGATTTGGTGGCCTCAACTGTCACATAGTGACAATAGTACCTACCTATGATAACAGTACCTACAAAGCCAGTGTTTCTGTCCCACTCCTCTCAGTGCACACCTGATGCAGTCCCTTCACAGATCACGCATACACAGTCCTGCCATCGATGTCTGTGCTGCAGGACGGATGCCACACTCCCCTTCCTAGCCTACACCCCAGACTCGTCCCATGGAACCAGGCTGAAGCTACCCCTGAGGGACTCTGGCCTGAGCTAGACCCTTGCTTGGCAGCCTCTCTTTCCCTGTCCTATTTTTCCTGTCCTATTACTGGTCTCTCCTGGAACCACCTCAGGGATCCATCTCCTGCATTTGGACTTCATCCCAGTGTCTGCTTCTGGGGACCTGGGAATTAACACTTAGCCCTTTTAGAGCTTCAAAAGAATGGATTGTGATCATATACCTGAAGAAGCACCTAAAACAATGCCTGCCATATAGTAAGTGCTATATAAGTGTTAGCTATTGTCATTACCTGAAGTTGGACCTACAGTATTAAGGAGAACCAAAGGAGCTCTACAGGGACTTCAAACAAACATAAACCACAAACATGCAAACTCTTGAAAAAACGTTGAGGGAACTGAACACTTCATTTAATTGCTTCAGTTCACATCACTGCTTGCACCCTTGGCCTTAATTACAGGGAATAAACGTCTCTGGCTGGGTTGTAATATGAAGAGGCTGCTGGCGTGTGCTTCCATGAGACCCACCGCAGGCTTTTGATTTAGTTAATAAGTATGGGTACTGGAAGACTTGAGTGTTCTGTCTCCCGTGTGCTTTTTTTTTTTTTTTT
>NW_012137080.1:1460014-1470076 GCF_000956105.1 Propithecus coquereli | reverse complement strand
TTTCTCCACATCCTTGCTCCATTATTTTATTTATCAAAACAAAGCTATTTCCATTTTAAATAAATAAATGAATATAAGCAGCATCGAGTAGAATTATACAGCACTTGGTGGCCATTGGTACAAAATTACAGATAATAAAGCAAATTTTTAGAAAGCCTTTCTGAGCTAAGCATTTTAATCACAAAATAATTTTTAAATATCCTATCTTGCTAATAGCATCAACAACAAAATTAAGGGTGAGACATATATAGAGTCTACTTAACTTCGGTGCGTTCAAATTCTCAAGGCTTACTTGGATATCTGAAGAAAAACTTGAACTTCCCTGAGCATCTTGCAAGGAGAAAAGAGCACCTGCGTCCAAGATTGGATTAGCTCTGCTCCTTGGCAGCTATGACTATGAACAGGATATGCAATGACTTTAGCCTCAATTTCCTCAACTCTGGAATAAAGCTATATGATACGTAGGATCCCTTTATTCAAAGTTCAATGATTTGATCTAAAATGTCTCATATTAGCTATGATGAATTTTTTGGAAATTAAATGAAATTGAGGCAGTGATATGCACTGAGTTAAATTATTCTTTCTGGTCTGTAAACATTATAATAAATAAATGTGCAAATAAAGAAATGCATACATTTTTGTATCAGTTCCATATAATGTATCAGGTTTTATAAATTTGTATACACTTTACCTAACCATCCTAATTTTAGGATTTAGTCTAATGAATTATTCATGAATATAAATAATTTCATTTAACTTGACAAAGATGCTTATTTCAACATAATAAAAAAAATTAGACAAGGAACTAGTTAAATAGATGATAGTACATTGTATCAGGCATTGTCTGGTGAGCAAAGCAAACATCTTTGACCTCATGAGGTTTTCACTCTAGTTGATTTTTTTTTTTTTTGGGGGGGGGACAGAGTCTCACTCTGTTGCCCTGGCTACAGTGAGTGCCGTGGCGTCAGCCTAGCTCACAGCAGCCTCACACTCCTGGGCTCAAGCGATCCTCCTGCCTCAGCCTCCCGAGTAGCTGGGACTACAGGCATGCGCCACCATGCCCGGCTAATTTTTTCTATATATTTTTAGTTGTCTGATTAATTTCTTTCTATTTTTAGTAGAGACGGGGTCTCGCTCTTGCTCAGGCTGGTCTGGAACTCCTGAGCTCAAACAATCCTCCCGCCTCGGCCTCCCAGAGAGCTAGGATTACAGGCGTGAGCCACCGCGCCCGGCCACTCTAGTTGATTTTTACAGCGCTCTAAGTATATGTCATGTGTCCTCTTCTAAGAGTCTGAATTCCTAGAGGACAAGATCTGACTCCGATTTAATTTTGGCTTCTCCACGTAACCCAAGAAAGCATTTTACACAGTTAAATCAATAAAACACTGAATAATGAAGGGATGTGAAAATTCTTCAGTTGGTTTATTCTTTGACCCGGAAAGCTACACTTATTAATCATTTTTCCCACTTAATCTATATTTTTCAGTATTCTTTTGTCTGATTTCATTTTACAGAATGCTTAAGAAAAGACAGAGACGTAGCTTGTATTAAAGGAAAACTAGCAATTGATGGGAGGGAAAAAAATTTCATCTTCTGCATTCACAGAGCTATATTTCAGAAATACAAGCCAGTGAAATAAAAGCCTGAATTTTAAAAATTTCATAATCATATAAAATATTTGCTTGACATCTGAGTACTTTACAAAACATTTCCAGTGGGCCAGTGACAGTGGCTCATGTCTGTAATCCCAGCACTTTGGGGGGCTCAAATAATTATTTGCGTTTTAAATTAGCTGTACTTACAGATAATGTTGTATCAATTCATTTGTTATCAAGCAAACAAGAAATACTCTTTTTCCAGATTAAGAAAATGTGTTGTATCCACCTTAAATTTCAATTATTTCCCAAATAACAAACGTTTAATGTTACTAATTTTTAATCCTTATTAAGAAAAAAAAACTAAGCCAAAAAAGCCTTTTTGAAGTGTTGCAATAGCTCCCACCTGAGATGACATTTGACCATGTTCAGCTTTTGCATGGATTCTTCCTCAATGTGCAGCTATTATAAATTTTTCCCTCCTGTATTTTTCTTCTCTTTGCATATAAAAGAAATAAACTTAACTGATGCATTCAAATTTTATGTAAAGATTAAACCCATAAAAAAGGTAGAATAAGGCTTTAAGTTTTCAAATATCACTTCTCACCTTTTTCTGTGGAACTTCTCTGCCCCCGAATAAAATCCGTGGGGATTTCACAGGAGGTACAAAGCACTGAGAATCTGGCTTGATGGGAGTTGCTCAAGGTCACCTTTGGGAGCAAAGTCAGATTCTGCACCCAGCCCTCCTCCTTCTGCCACCAGATGACACCACTGCCTCCCCCAAAATAAGAAAGTTGTCACTTCTCAACAAGACGGAAATATGCAAGACTTCTGAACTTTGTTCCATTCGTTCCTTTTTTTGTTTTTTGGATGGGGGAAAAAATATAATGAGTCTTTAAAATCTTAAAAGCTTACATGTCTAGTTCAGGACCAAACAGCAGCGCTGGGGCTTTTTCTTGGGTCTTTGTTGCCTCTTTATTCAATTTTTAGTATCTGGTCAGAACCATTACATTGCCTGAGTCATGAGGACAAAGTCACTTTCAGCTTTTTCTTTTTCTTTCTTTTGTACCTCAAACACAAGAGAACATGGTGGGTAGTTTGAGAATTGATCAAATCTGACCCTCAATGAGTTATTTATTCACGATTTCTTTGGCTTTCTTACTTCTCCCACTGATATAAATAGCTTCTTATTCTGGAAGAACTGTGCTGCTAGTAAAAATGCTGCAATGCAGTTCAGATGCTGGTGTTAGGACTGTAAATTATGCATTAAGGAATTTGGCTCTTGCTGCACTTCAGCCTGGAAGCAAAGGTTTATTTCTGTTGCAGTCCGGTGAGATGACAGAGTACTACCGGGGTGCCTTTTGACTATGTGGATGCATGGGTCCTCCAAGCCAGCACTTCCATTCTGTGATCAGGAAACTCTCATCACTATTAAAATTGTTTTTAACTACCTCAGAACAAAGATTCTGACCAATAAAGATATTGGTCTCCTTAAACTCTTCACAGATTCACTCCCTAGAATTGTTTATTCGTTCTTTGGATATGGTGTCATAAAGTCTAGGAGCTACGTCAAAAACATCACCAAAATCAAAGTGCACCACCCATCAAAACTTTATCAGTCCTTTCTATTCTTCAGTCACTCAGAAAATATTTCCAAATCGAACACATAACAAGTATCGAGCTATCCACGGAGAAGACTATGAAATAAATACAACATACATGTTTCCCTTTGAAGATCTTTTAATGTACACAGGGAGACACAGACAGACAGATGGATAGATACATACATACATACATACATATATATGTATAAAAAGTTGATGACTATATGCCAGCAAGGTACAGAAAAGACTTACCTAGGAACTAGAAATTAGTGTGGGAAGAAATGTTTGAAGAAAGCTTCTCAAAACAGATAGAATTCAAGCTGAGTAAGATACAAGTTGGGTTTTTAAAGTGAGAAGGAAGATCTTGGCCTTGACGAGACAGACAATAAAGGGCAAGTTTTTCAACGAAAGTGTCATTATAAAGCAGTTATTTTAAGATAATGTGTTTGACAGCAGTAACAAAGGCATATGGAATAGGGAGAGACTGGAAAGATGAAACTCATCTATAAACTCATGTATTTAAGAAGCTGACAATTTTCATTACGAGCCCTCACTTTCCCTGGGTGGTAAAAATGTCATCTCAGTTGGTTCCCTAGGGTTGCCTCTTGCATGTGGTCGGCACCGTGATGCTAGGGCATTGAGTGATTGATGGGGTGGGAACATCTCTGGTCCTTGGTCATCAGTCCATAGAGATCTCTGGGTTATTCCCTGTTCTCATCCACAATGGTGCTCTTGGATGGTGTCTCAGTGTATTCCGGCTGCTATACCAAAGACCACAGTTACTTCTCCTTATTTTGGGAGCCAAGATCAAGGTGCCAGCAGATTTGGAGTCTGGTGAGGGCCTGTTCCTCAGATATAGCGCCTTCTTGCTGCATCCTCACATTGTGGACGGGGCACACAAGTTCCCTGGGGCCTCTTTCTTAGGGGCACCAATGCCCTTCATGAGGGCCCCACTTGCATGTTCTAATCACTTCCCAAAGGCCCCACCTCATAACACCACCACCTTGGAAATTACAATTTCAGTATGAATGGAGGGGGCACACAAATATTTAGATCACAGCATATGGCTCATTGGTCTACTTTAGAGCTCCTCTGGGGTGCATGGGAAACCACTCTCCTGCTTCCCATGACAGGTTTCGGTCATTTCTCCCACACACCCATTCCTATTACACAGGGAATTTGGGGGTCTCTGTGTGACTAGGGTATAGTTATCTCTCTTCTGAATTCCTTCTAATCAATAGGGGCTTTTAGTCCTGTCACCCCATCACCCAGGGTTCAGTCTAGAAGGAGACGATGGTGCACACCCCTTTCTCAGAGAGGTACCCCGACTTCCCTCTGGCTTTCCTTCCAATTCTCCCTTACCCTAACCCTGGAGAATCTTCTCTGGGCAGAGGGAGTCCTTGCTCCTGCATCATCATGAATTTGCTAAGATCGGAGCCCGGAGTCCCCCGAGGCCTCAGGCTTTTGCAGCCTAAACCCCTCGGCTTGTGAAGCCTTGAGCCTTTTCGCTCCTATCCTGCAATACCCTTTCTTCTCGAAGTCACTGAACGGGAGGTAATGGGAAGGGGTAAAAGGAAAGGTAGAGCTGGATGCACGATCCTCGGCCAGTATCTCAAAGTATCACCCCACCAGGGCCTGGCCACAGCTGCTGGTGTCTCACTGGGTCATGTGCACCCCAAGTCCGCTGGCTCTGAGCCAGCACAGCCACAGAAATTGCCCAAGGACTGTAGTCCTTGTGGCCCGACTGCCTTTGAATGTAGTCCAGGGCCCAGGCTGCTTTTTGTCAGCCGGTGGTCGGGCTGGCAGGAACTCGGGCTGTGGGGCAGAGGAAGTCTCTCTGGCTGGGCTGGTCCAAAGGCTCCCTCCATGGGCACCAGCAGAATTCTGCCCGGTCCTGTGCTCCCCTGTGCCAGGGCGGCCCTGAGTTTCAATGCAAAGCCCCACGATCACTCTCCCCCGCCAGGCACACACATTCTCTCTCCACCTGGTGCACAGGCAAGGCCCTGCCAGGGGACTGGGCGATGGGGTAGCATAGGAAATGCAAAACTGTTTTCTGTTCTCTTCAGTGCCTCTGTCCTTGATACAGTGTCAAAACCAGGTAGTATGACCACTCACCTGATTTGTTCTCCTGAAGGCGCTTGCTGGTGTGGATAGTTGTTGAATTATTGTGTTTGTGCAGAGGGACAATTGCCGAAGGTTTCTGTTTGGCCATCTTTCTCTGCCCCCTCAGGTTCAAGTTACTTCACTTCTGTGATTCAGTGTCCTCATCTGTACAACGCCATTGGGAGGATTAAATGAGAATAGATCTTAAAGGTGTGTCTGTATATAATGACGGCTATGTAAACATTTGTTAAATCCAAGAAAAAAAGTCCCCTGGATTGTCGAATTCTCTCCTAACCCAGTGAATTTGTACCATTAGTGTCTCAAACCCATTTTGGGAGCCCCTTTCCCTTGGTCAGTCTTTACTTTTCCTTCTAGAAGGAGCTAACATGTCAGGTCCTCTGTGAAGCCTTTCTACTGAATTTCGTTCGGCCCCCTTTTCAAATTTTATGGTACTGTAATTTGTATTAGTTTTGGTGGCTGCTGTGACAAGTTACCATGGACTGCGGCGCTTGAAACAATGGAACTTTATTCTATCATTGTTCTGGAGGCCAGAAGTCTGAAATCGGCAGCAAGCAGTGGGCTGAAATCGAGGTGTTAGCAGGGCCACACTCCCTCTAAGGGCTGTAGGGAAAGAAAATTGTTCCTGTCTCTTCCAGCTACTGGTGGCTGCTGGCATTCCTTGGTTTATCACTAAATCACTCCAATCTCTGCTTCGGTGGTCTTCTGTCTGTGTCAAATCTTTTCCTGCCTCTCTCATAGCAACACCTGTGACTGCATTGAGGGCCCACCTGGATAATCCAGGCCACCCTCACTATCACAAGATCCTTAATTTAACACATATAAGGTAACACAGGTTTCAGGGATTAGGACCTAATGTATCTATGAGTGCCTTTATTCGGCCACTTCATAACTGTTTACATGGATGTTGGTCTTTTCTCCTTCATATGACTACGGTCTATCTCAACGGAAGCACATAATATGCACTCAATAAATGAAATACATGTAGAGGAATTGCAATATAGGGTAAGGGTCCTTTGTTCATGTTCATTGGTAGTCCTTCTTTGCTAAGGTTTTATTTCCCGAGGCCAGAGCT
This sequence comes from Propithecus coquereli, assembly GCF_000956105.1. NCBI lineage: Eukaryota > Metazoa > Chordata > Mammalia > Primates > Indriidae > Propithecus > Propithecus coquereli. The sequence goes on along the minus strand of NW_012137080.1, from coordinate 1,463,681 downwards.
ATTTCTTTCACGTGCTAATCTGTGGTTGGAAGGATATTTTACTCATGCATTAGCTCAACCTCTAAGTTAGAGAAATTAAGCAAAGGGGGGCCTTTGTCCTTTTAACACTTCTTTTCCTGAGTTTCAATGAGACAAAGTAACCCCAAAACTCTTTTCAAACTCTAGTCCTTCCAAGTAATGGGGCAGAGGGAGTGGAAAAGGCCGATGGGCCCTGGCAGCTGGAAGACTCCTTTCACGGAATGTGAGAACGCAGAGTGGCCGAGTGACAAGTATGAGCTTCATGAAGAGCGCTGTCATCGGTCTGCCCCAGCTGGCTTGTTGCCATTTCTTGGCTGTTTATTTTAAACACAGTTTTCTTCGTAATTTAAGTTCCTAAATTCATGGCTATTGCTTCACTGGCCATTTCTCCATCTCGAGTCACTTAAATCCAGCACAGGGATTTTTCTGAAATGAGGCTGTTTCTTTTCCAGTGTTCTCAAATCAGTCGCCTCTACCCTCGAGAAAGTCTCTTGCAGACACTACTCATCTGGAAAGACAACTTCGTAGCTATGCTATTGTTTTGTTTTTTTTTTCTCAGCTGTGCAAATCTTTCCCAGTGACAGAGAACAAATATTACCTGTAATTAAAAAAAATAAATAAATAGATTACTCACACAATTAATCCTTGAAACAGCAAACTGCGCACTGTATTATAATTGCTTCTTTACTTCTATGTCAGTCTTTTCATCTTTGTACTTCGTTAGAGGCCCCAGAAATCAGAATGTTAAAAAAACTACAGTCCAAAAATGCATTCAAGATTTGCCTAGGTAGGTGGGTATTCAGAAACTTCTAAGGTTTGAGAAAATTCTTTCCCTTACATGTAACTATCCACCTGTAATAAAACACAATTGTCAGGGTCAATTTATCTAACACAGTAGTCTGGAACCTGTCAGCAGCTTTCTATTGCTAAAGTAAACTCCTGTAGCCTGGCCAAGAGGATCTACTACTTCCAAACATCATCCCCAACAACACTCTCCTTCTAGCTGTGTCCCCGTCATTCTTTTAGTTTTTCATACATAATGTCTTGCAAACAATGGAACTTTACACATGCTGTTCCCTCTGATGAGAATGCTTATCCTACCTCCCCTTCTCTTGGTTAGGTTCTATTCATCCTTCAGATTGTAGATCAGGCATTCCTCTCTCAGAAAAGCTTTCCCAGACTAGGTCAAATCCCCTAAATGCTGCCTTAGCATTTGAGACCACTGACAGTTCGCATTTGTTTGTGTGATGATCTGATCAATGTGCGCCTCCCTAGCCAGACTGTTACAAAGCTCTGTGAGGAGAGGGGAGGAGGCAGTTTTTGTTACCGTTGTATCGCCAGCTCTGGTCACTACTCCTGGAACACAGTACGTTTGTAATAAATAAAGGTTGAATGAATACATTATGGAATCTCAAGCTAGTTCTGCCCTTGCATTGTTAGGCAAGGTATTTAACTTCATGGAGCCTTGCCTTCCTCGTTAGTAAGAAGATGCCTCTTTCTTTCCAAAAATTCTAGGATATTTATGGTTCCTGTCTTGAACCTACAAGATTGATCAGACTAAAGCTAGAAAACCAATACTATTTGCTCGCTGCCTGCCTTACATCTTCCCATGTAGAGAAACTACATGCCTAGGCAAGTTACCCTTGGCATCTCCCTCTTTTTCCCTGATGCCACTTCCGTGATTCCAGCTTTCTTCACCTCCCCTTTAAGAAACTGCAAGTGCTCCCTTAACTGGTGGTTGGGTTCTTTCTCTCCCCGCTGCAGTCCACCTGCAATGCTGCCAGCAGTACTCAGTCTAAAACACTGGACTGATCGTGGTACTCCTTTGCTTAAACACTGGCTCTCCCACGGCCTCTGGGACAAAACTCGCCTCTGGAGAAGATGCCTTTCCACAGTTCCTGCCTGACCTCCTGTCCTCCAAGAACCCACACTCTACTTGGAATTGCTAAGGGGCCCCAACTACACGCTCTGTGTAGTTCTCTCTGCCCAGAAAACTCTTCTCCCCTCTTCCATTTGCAAAGTCCTGTCCATCCTTCAGGCTGTTTGAATGTTACTTAAATGTGAAGCTTGCCTTGACAGTTCCCGAGGCTGAATTTGTCACTTACTGCCTGTATTGCCACAGAACATTTTGTACAAGCCACCATAATTACACCCATTCCGGTGAACTGTGCTTGTCTGCAGCAGAACACTGTGGTTAGGAGCATGGGCCCCAAATTCAGACTGACTTTGAAATCAAATTCTGCAACATATTGTATGACCTTAGAAGATTCTTAGATTCTTTTTGATCTTTGTTTCCTAATGTTGGGAATGGGGGACACAACACCTAACTCATTAGGCTGCTGCAAGGATTAAACAAGATAATGTGTTTAATGACTTAGCAGGATGCCTGGTCCATAATGCTCAATAACTGATGGTAACTTATCAGACCTGAATGTGTCAAATGCAAGAACCCGGGGATATATTTTGTCCATCTTTGTATCCCAGTGACTGGCACAGTCAATGCTTCCTAAAATGCAAAAATGAAATAGTATCCATATCTTCCTTGAAGAAGGGCCAGAGGCTTATTCATTTTGCTACTAATAAAGAAATTTTAGTGGAGTGCCAAATGTTACACTGATCTAATGACACACTCCAGAGCCTATTCACGTTTCCCTTTGCTAAACTAGTCTTGAACTTACAGGGGTAACACAGTTCGAGATCATAGTTTGAAGTAGTGTTTTGTGCCAAATTATCACTTCACACTGAATCTTTACTTCACGTGTATCGATTTCAGTCTTTACATAATCCTATGTGGAACACAGATCATATTCTTTCTCATATGAAAAGCAATAGCATGCATGTGTCTAGGGCTTATGTTCTGGGGCTTAAGTGCTTTAAATCCTGTATGTGACTCACAACTGAAATGATTTTTCTAAGATCACAGTTGGTGGGTGGTCAAGCCTATTAATATCATTGCAAATTCTAGTGCGGTGTTCTGGCCACGACATCACTCTGGCCCCCAGTAAGAGTCTAAGTTCCTTGAAGGCAAGGTTATCTCCTGCTTCGTCCTGTCCTTCACAGCAGGCAGACTCTGCAGGCTGGGCTGAGCACTGCATTTCCTGTTCCGTCCATGGAATTAACTTCCACTAGAGGAGCAGAGGGCAAACTACGTTCACGTTAAAGCCTTACAAGGTTTAAAACCTTTAGCCTTGGAAAAGTACACGTTAACCCTCAGCACACCAAACTTTTCTACCCTGGTTCCCCCTCTGCCAGTTTCTCTTCGGTTCCCAGATCATTCCCTCCAGGGTCTGTGACAAGGACCTAAGAACGTAGGGCTGAGAGACGTCTTTGCCCCCATCCATTTGCCAAGGGTGGGTCACCCTTCGAGCCGGGCCGATGGGCCCCCGGGAAGGCCCTGGGACGCCTGGCCCCCCAGGCGACACCCTCCCGCGCACCGGAGAGGGCAGAGCGTCCGGCTCACTCCGTGGAGACGCCGCGGAGGCGCAGACGTCTCACGCCCTCCCCGCCAGAGCCGCAAGGGCTGCGGCTCTTTGTTGCGGCCACGCCGGAAACGGCCCCGAGCGCGTGCGGGGCGGCCGCCGAGGGTCCCGCGCGCGGGGCGGGGCCGCCGGGCCTGTCCCCCTCCCCCGGGGGCGCGCGAGGCCCGGGC
>NW_012137080.1:1449687-1459304 GCF_000956105.1 Propithecus coquereli | reverse complement strand
GTGTGTTCTACCCCCCCACAGCCCAGCCCTGCCTCAGATTGGCCGTTTCCTTCGAGGAAGTTAATGACTTAATAGGTCATGTTAAAGTACTAGAGCCCCTCTTTCTTCTCACTCTGCACTGGGTGTTTGGAGAGGAGCCAGTGGGGCACGGACCACATACCTGGGATTCTGAGGCTCTGCAGTGATGAGATGAGTCTGTCCTTGGTTTGGGATTAGGCAAAATGGTCGCTGGGGAGATTAGGCAAAACGTATGGTTGGAAACAGCATTTGATTGTAACATATCCTATGTATGTATGTCTATATTCATATATATGATATATAATATGTACTCACACACACCCAAATATAATTGTATCCTCAAGCCTTGTGACAGTTTCAGAGCTGAAAGGCACATTAGAAATCACCAATCCAATCCTATTTTCTTTCACTTTATGGATTAGAAAATGAAAGCCCAGAGAGGAAGTGTGGTTGTGTATATCCATTCACACCAGTAGTTGAGGGAGGGAAGCCTGGCCTCATTCAGTTCTGCCCATTTCCCACCTGGTCAGGTGTTCAGTAAATTTACTAAGACGGGAGGTATGGTATTGGCATTAAATTTATACCAGGCCTTCCTCTGCTCACTGAGGAAGGGACGGGTGTCTGCTTTCTTTGAACCTCAGTTTCTTCATCTTTGAAATGGAGATTCCTGGGCTGGATTAAGCCTATTTGAGGTCCTGCAGGTACCTTCTGAGCACAGGTCTCAATTCCAGCATACTTAATCTCCGAGACCTGCGTGCCTCATTCTACAATAAGACATAGCAAAAGAAGGGACAAAGGCTAAATATTATAGTAATCTTGCCCAGACTCCCTGCCAGAACTGTCTTCCGCTTAGGGGGACCTGGAAAGGAACTAGACACGGAATCATGCCGTGGGCAGCTTAAGGGCTGTATGTGATGTGGCTCTTTGAATTGGCGAGCCAAGAGCTAAAGGGTCATGGCACCACTTTGCAACGTTTGAGTGAAGTGAGCATTGGGTTTTCCCAAAGTTAAAAAGGCTGCTGTGACTGGTCCCTTGATCTTCTGAGCCTCGCTGTGGCTCGGAGTCTGCAGCAGCGTGGGTGTCTGCAGTGGCAGGAGCAAAGCAGGTCACGCAGCACAGAAGGAACCTCTGTCGGGGATCCTGGTGATTCCTGGAAGCCATCGTGTGAGATGAGGTCGGGGAAGCCAGGCGCATAGTAGGTACTCACATGGTAGTTGCGAGTCCTCTCGCTCGTCTCCAGTGAATTAAAGATCAAATCCCTCTGGGTTTAGAAGGGAGAAGAGGAACTGAGAGATGCTTCTCTTTAGCCGCGAATCTCCTAATTGTTTCTACTATGTGCACTCCCAACCTTAGAGTATTAATGGATGGTCACATGCAACTTCGCAAATCATTCAGCTTCAGTTATTCTGCCATATGTGACAAAATTTGCTCCCTTTTTTTTTTTTCAGTATTTTTCTTATTGACATTCATTAATGTCACTAGCTGTTGCCTTAGGCCCCTCACGCACCAGGGCTGCCACTTGCAATGGGGTGGTGCTACTGCGCACACACACCCCTTCTCTGTTTGGCTTAGGTGAACTTCTTTCAGCACTCATAGTTCATTTCGTCTCTCTCCCCAAAGAGACATTTGAAATCAATTAAAACAATGCTCAAGAAATAATGCTCATGATACCCATGTGATTAGAAATATCTTTGTATTCCACTTTATGATTTCTGTTAAATCTGATTAGTTTAGAATTAGTGCTTAGGCCATCATTCTGATAGACTCAGTACCAGTTCCTCTGTCGATTATTTGCATATGATCTAGAACAAATCAGTCTGTGCAGCTGCGCCAGAGGACATATGCATACCTGCTTATGCCTCCATGGGCCATCAAAGAAAGGAGTTGGAGTACAATTTTGCAATGTTGATACATACAGGTCAAAATCTACCTCCTCCTGCATGATGCACCCAAAAGAAAGCTACCCCCTTATCCTTTCTTTTGCCAGAAGTTTAGTGTAAACAATATTGCTTAAGATAAATAAGCAACCTGAGATTTTTCTATGTCATATTAATTGTATCAGGATTTCACTTATTTTGAAGGAAAAAAACTGATTTCTTCAGGAAAAAATATATTCTATAAGTTGAACAATAATGGGAAATTTCTTAAGTCTCAATAGAATGGGAGTCTTTATTGTTAGGGCAGTTCAGACAAAGGTTTGTTTCTGTGAGTTTTAAATTTGCATCGCATTTCTCAGTGTGGTGGGTGACACTTGGGAAGATGTGTGTCTTGCCTTAGCCGCTAGAAGGCAGCTCCTAAAAATATAAATGTCTTCTAGTAGGGAATTGTCCCTATTGGACCTCTTAGATACACACACATGCATGTTTTGGCCATTTGTCAACTATTGCGGCAGGGTATTTTTTAAGATATGTGGGTACATTTCAAACTAGTATTGAACATATTTTAACGCTTGGTATTATTTGTCTGGGAAAGGGAGAAATCTTCTGTAACCCGGTGTTCCATCTGAATATTCATTCTGTGTGCGGTTCCTCAGGTGGGCAGATGTCTCCCTTTTGATCTTTTATTCTCTTTGCTCCTGGGTCACTTAAGGGTGAGGATGTTGTCTTTTCTTTGTTCCGAGTAGGGGGGAAAGTAGGAAGGCCCACTTAGCCTCTTTGGAACAGAGCTATTAGAACCCAGTTTCAGGGAATTGGAATCATACCAGATTCATGCAACGTGGTTGTTTTAAAAATTTAAATGTTTGCATGAGCCAAACGCTGTCATGAAGATGTCCTATTTTAGACATTATGAAGACTCTTTTTCCTAATGTCCCCTAGATTTATTCTTTAGCAGTATTCATCTTGTCTTTCCTCTTGTTTCAACAAACTGGCAAAATAATCTTTAATTGATCTTAGTCAGTATCAAGGGCCATGAGATCTTGATGCCATTTTGCAAAAGTTCTCTGAATTAGCCCCGATCCTGGCTGCCTGAAGCTGTACATGAGAAGAGGACATTGTCCCCAGGGCTGCTATGACTCTGGTTATTCTGAGAATGTTCTCTGAGAATTGTCTAGGGGGATAAATGGCTTCAAATGTTCTTAAATTATCATGTTTTCTGAATAAAAAACTGGACACATGCTCTAATAAGGGCTTCTCCGCTTCTTTTTGGATGCATTTTTATGAAATGGGTAGTAAGATTAAAATACATAGACAACAGATTTCCTCTAAAAATTTACATTAAACAATACAAAATTCAGCTTTCCGTATATTAGGTAAGGAGATACTGTGTTGTCACTTTGAACATTTCAGAATTTCAGGTTTTTCGCGTACAGTCATGCATCGCTCAGCGGCGAAGATATGTTCTGAGAAATGCATCGTTAAGCAATTTCATCCCTGTGCGAACATCGTAGATTGTACTTACACACACCTAGATGGTGTAGCTTCCTACACACTTAGGCTCCATGGTGTAGCCTATTGCTCCTAGGCTACAAACCTGTACAGCATGTCACTGTACCGAATATTGTACGCAATTGTAACATAATGGTAAGTATTTGTGTATCTAAACATAGAAAAGGTAAAAGTATGCTGTTATAATCTTATGGGATTACCTTCCTATACGCTGTCATTGACTGAAATGTTGCTATGTAGCGCATGACTGTATTTAGATAGAAACAGCAAAGCAGAGACTCTGCTAGATTGACTGGGTTTGAATAATGGCTTTATCCCCTCCTGATGATTTGTCTTTAGGCCAGTTATTACTTAAATTCTCTGAACTCCCAGGTTCTGTTATCTGTAAAATGTGCATACTAATACCTACCCTACCAAGCTAGGCCTGAGAATTAAACGAGAGAGTGGAAGTGAAGGACTCAGCACGACTCTAGCCCATAGTAAGCTGTCAACATCAACCTGGTCTCTGACTTGCACTTGTTTGATGAACTCTACTGGCTAAATGTTTCTGACTTAATTAAATTGTATGATGGAATATTGTAATTTCAGGGACATTTTTATGGAGGTGGGGTTGGGGTAAGGAATACTGGGAAGGAAATACTGGAAATTGTTCACCAGTGGAGTCACCATTAAGATGGGACATTGACCAATAGCTAAAACCAGCAGTTCTCAACCTTGGGTCCCCCAAAGTAATAATGACTATCTGGGATCAGTTTTCAGTATTTTTCAAAACCTAATGGAAATGATATAACTCAACTACACAGGTAAAGCTTCTTTGAAAGAGAGCCTTTTCTAACTCCAAAGTGCTTAGATACTTTAATATCCTTTTAACGAGATTAAACAAGTATTTGTAGAGAGAAATGTAAGAAAACAGAAATTTTCACAGTGCTAGGATTCATGGCTCCCCTCTGCTTTTTACCTTCAACACGATTGTTTCAGCTGCAGCAAGGAGCCGTCCTTTAAGACTTCAAATGTGCCGTAACACGCATATTTTTCATATGCGGAGAACATAATTTCTGTTCCAGCTTATAGGGGCTCAGTGACCAAGCTGCACGTTTGGAAACGATTTCAGATGAAAGAGACAGAATAGCAGCAGGATATCCTGAAGTGAAATTCAAACCCTGGTGAGTTAAAACCACCATCTAACACCTTTCCCTCCCAAAAGCAATTGCACAAAATCCTCTCACTCAAAAAAATCTGAAGATCCCATATAAAATGACATTTCTTTAAATCATATCGCTTTTTGCAGCTCATAAAGTATTTCCAGATACATTCTTATTTTGATCCTTCTAAGGATGGCTGGTATACACAGGGCCTTATTCCATTTTACCTAGAAAGAAACTGAGTATTGGAGAAGTTAAGCAGTTTTCTTGAATTTCATACCTTTTCTTTTTTTTTTTTTGGTCAAATATTTATTAAGTGCCTCCTAAGGGCCAGGCTCTGTGACCTCAGGGATGGAACTAAATCTTCCTATTCCTGTGACCTTCCTTCCTGAACCCCTTCTGACCTTAACCTACCTTGTGGTTTACCCAGGCACTTAATCCTGCTTACACCTACTGTGTGGTTCCCTGGGGACTTAATTGGTCTCAGGTATCTCTTAGAGTGAATATAATTTATAATCACTTCTTTTCTATCCATTCCCAAACAGATAATTCAACAAACTGTTGTTTCTTTTTTTTTTGAGACAGAATCTCGCTTTGTTGCCCAGGCTAGAGTGAGTGCAGTGGCGTCAGCCTCGCTCACAGCAACCTCAAACTCCTGGGCTCAAGCAATCCTTCTGCCTCAGCCTCCCGAGTAGCTGAGACTACAGGCATGCGCCACCATGCCCGGCTAATTTTTATGTATATATATATATGTTTAGTTGTCCAGCTAATTTCTTTCTATTTTTTTAGTGGAGACAGGGTCTCGCTCTTGCTCAGGCTGGTCTCAAACTCCTGAGCTCAAACGATCCGCCCGCCTCGGCCTCCCAGAGTGCTAGGATTACAGGCGCGAGCCACTGCACCCGGCCTGTTGTTTCTAAAAGTTTAAAAAATAATTGATCTTGCTGGCCTCGATCTGTATCTTATGTTGATATGGACTCAGACATACTGGTTTTATTATAATGCTTTGCAATTTGCATAAGAGCCACATATATTCTTCTGTATGTATCAATTACTACATAATAAAGCATATAAAGAACATAAGGCTTGGTCCTTTTGTGGGTTTGGAGTATTTTACGTATTATGCTAGAGCTAAACCAGAGGTTGCCATCTCAGTCTTTATACCCGTATATAAAGAGTTTGTTTCTGTCCTGTCTGATAGCCTATAATCCCTTTTCTTTTTCTTAAACAAATCCATTCTTCAGAATCTCTCTCTCCAAAAGTTAAATTGGTGAGGTTTGGAAATGTAATTTATGGTGCAGCAGTACTAGGAGGCCCCTGCATGGTATTCCTGTAGGACAAGCAGGTGGCATCCTACCTGTCAGAAGGTTCTTTTAAAAATGTCTTCAATTTCTTTGGAAAGATCCAGGGTTGAGTGCTATAGTTTTGCAGGATCCTGGTTTTCAGGAGAACTCAGAACTGGTGAGAACTCGGGACAGCAAAGTTGTCTGTTTTATAATTTGATGTGGTAAGAGAATTGCAGAGGAAGTTTCTACTTCATTTGGATGTTTTAGGCTTACCTCTTTGGACTTAAGTTCATGTCCTTTCTTTTTCCTGTCAATATAAAAGCTATGCAATAATAATTTTATGTACTTTATTGTTGCCTTCCGTGGAGGCAATCAATCTTTATAAGCATCCTTTAGAGTCATGAATGATTAAATTCACTCCTGCCACCACAAACACCTCTTTTTTTTGGACCGCGGGTATACAGTTGAGGTAATCATACGTCTGAGTTGAAAGACATGCTGTTGTCTGGCATGTGCAGGGCCATTTGATTTTTTAAAATATTCCTCCTCATTTCCTGTTCTCGTCACAGATAGTCCCTCTATGGATTTGGCTACACGTGTTTGAATACATATATGTGTGTGTGTGTGTGTGTGTGTGTATTCATGTATATCCAGAAGATCACCAGGGAACTAGATGGACCTAGAACCAGGGCACCCCAATTGTACTTGGTGGATTCAGAACTGGAGCAGATTTCTGTAGCTGTATCCGAGGTGGGGGCCCTCCACTCTGGCCCTGTCCCCCTGGCAACCGGCCTATTCTGGGACTAGAGGGAGGCAGGGCACTGCTGAGGTCTCCTTCCCCTCTCAGGGACTTGCATTGTCAGCCCACCCACATCCCCGACCCTCACATCTTTGGATTTCCAGCAAATCTGCAGTAGTTTAGGGGTGCAGTCCGCTGGCAGGGAATTGACTGAAGTATCTGCCTTTTCAGGGGTTGAACCCACGACCTTGGCCTCATTAGAGCTCTCACCAGTCACAAAGCGCGCACCTCACTTTGTGTAACTTCTGCTGACTCGGCCCTGCCACCCTCCGCGGCTCCCTTTTCAATTGCAAAGGCGTTCACACCTACACAATAGAACAGAAGGAAATCAGATCTCTTCAAGACTTCTCTGAAGGACAGAAATATGCAATTTAGCAGGAAAATAATACAAAAAAAGTCTCGAAGGTTCAGGAAACAACTTATCTTTCTAGCCCATGCTTTCGCCGAGAATCCAGCTGTGTCTCTCAGATTCTTCTTCAATCAAAAATTTAAAAATAGTGTGGCACTTCTTGTGATAATTTGTTAACATATAATTTGGTGACTTGTTCATGAAGCGGAAGGTTTCAGATGACTAAGTAGAAATATTGCACGTCTATTAGTAAAATGGATGGAGTTAGTTTTCATAGGAAAGAGCAGATCTGAGAATTCTTAAGAGCTTATCTTTGGTAAGTTCGTAGTCCCTAGAGACCAAAATGAATACTTTCTATAGTAACTAAGGCACTGTTGTGTATCAGTTATTGCACCAGGATGCATAAGGTGCGTCGGTGCCCAGGGGATACAGAGTCGCCATGGGGCAGAGGACAAACAAGGACAACTCACTGGAGAAGTGAATTTCACACCAGGGCTTGAAGACATGGACATATCCTAGGGAAGGGATTGGGAAAGAAACTCTGGCTGCCCAAAAGATGCAGTTTTTCATCTAAGCCAAATAAAAACCTCAAGGATTTTATATCCCAGCACTTCAAAGGACTTATGTTGAAATCTGTGTTCTCTTCAATCTATGAGTACCCAGACAGACTCTTCAGGGCTGTGGGTACTGGCTCATAGTTTGGTGATTTTTCTCACTCTGGTGATGAAACACTTGTTTGTGTAGGAAACACCTGCCCGTTTGCCATCTGAAAAATCTCTTGTCTGTCAATTCTGCCAATCTGTATAGTACAGTGGCAGTTGCTGTTCACAGTAATAACCTTGCATGTGCTTAAAATCTCAGCAGCAAGAGACATTTAATTATAAGCGGATAGTAAACCTCTTAAGGGTAGGAATTCTATTGTTTAACTTATTCACAAAATATTTATATTTATGGCACACTTATTCAGCTCTATATTTCTGGAAAACAACTGTGAAGAAAAGGAACAAACATGGCTACCACCATGGGGCTTATTTTCCAGCAGATTTTATTCATCTTTATTTTACCCTCAGTGTCTTGAGCTTTGTAAGGTTTCACCAGATGTTATATAGAAGACAGTAAGGTTTAGGGAGTTATTTTCTTTTTCTTTCATTTAGTTGAAAACTGATAATCCATGGATGCCATGAAGAACATTCCGTCAACCAGAATGTTTAACTGTGTTGGGACTCAGAAAATGACACCCCAGGGTTTGGTGCTTTGGCAATACCGACACTTTGAACTGAGGGGCTTTGGAAGGGCTCAGAAGCAAAGTCTCTCTGACCTGACACTCTCCTGCCCTCCTGTGTCCCACTCACTCCCTTTGTTCGCTCAAGGCAGGCCTAGAAACTAGAACTCCTCTTCGACAAGGCTGGTCATAGAAACTACAAATAGTACCCTAAGCTTCCTGCACTTTTCTGTGTAGTAGCCGGCCATGAATTCTCTGGCCTCCCCTGTCTGATAGTAGGTCATAAGGCCCCCGTTCTAGAAGGGGTCCTGCCCTGGACCCGGGAGGAAGGAATGCTACACAGTGAGATCAAGAAGAATCTGAATAGACAGGCCTTGCTGGGTCCCCTCTCCCCCAAATCTATTACCATTAGCCTCATACTTTTTCGTCCATTCTTCATGGAACCCGAGCATAAAAACAGACAGTTTTCCCTGAGTCTTTGGGCCTTCATGCTGAAGACTCCTGTGTCAAGTAAAACTGTGAATACATTTGTTACAGTTTCCTCTTGTTAACCTATCTTTTGTTACAGGAGTGTCAGCCATGACCCTTGTGATGGATGAGGAAGGGGATCACACCTTTCCACCCCTACAGCCACAACACCCTGTCTCATGACTTACACAGACTAAGAGAGAGCTTCAGCCAGCTCATACTTGGGGCTAATGAAATGGCAACATGCCTACACTGTGTTAAATAGCAGCAGCTCTGGGTAGGCATCTTTTGGAATTTAATGAGTGAGTAAATACCTCTAAACATCACTCTATAAAAACCCTGTAGGGTTTTTTTCAACTTAAAAACATTCAGGTTAACAAAAAAGTAGGGATTTAAAAACAATCTACTTATTTTGTCTAATATTTAATTGATTTCTGCATATGTTCCAGTTTTAGAAGACTCCCGGCGACTAAGTATTTTGTAGGTGCAGAGAGGGGGAAGGAAGCCCACCTTCACCTTCTCTGTGCTTGAGTCTGAGAATGGCCCTGATCCAATTCCATTGTGGAGTCAGGGCTTCCCGATGGGTCCCCCTCAGGCTAAGCCTCAGCAGCCATGTCTGAGTCCAGCTTGCTTTGCCAGGTTCGCTTCTCTCTGGCCATCCTAAATTGCTTATAGTGATGCACATGTTACATGCACACACCTACAAGCCCCTTCTCGTGTTCATTTGTCACCTAGAATGCTTTTCTCTGCAAAATTTCCTTCCTTATCCTCGGCCTTCTTCCCGGGTAAGGCCTTACCCTAAGTTTGTTCATACTCGAGAAAGATCCAGCTCAAACTGCATCTCTATAATTAAGTTTCTTCTTAACTACTTCAGTCCACAAATCTCTTCATTTATTTACCACTTTATATATATATTTTTTTACAGTAGTCAACGTGATGTTTTGATACAT